>NW_025534916.1:0-137235 GCF_020615455.1 Coregonus clupeaformis
TGACATTTTGGGCAAAAAGGCAAACTCTGCGCTCCATCATTCATTGAATCAGATGGCTCATTCATCACAAAACCCACTGATATTGCCAACTACTTTAATGATTTTTTTCATTGGCAAGATTAGCAAATTTAGGCATGACATGCCAGCAACAAACGCTGACACTACACATCCCAGTATAACTGATCAAATTATGAAAGACAAGCATTGTAATTTTGAATTCCGTAAAGTTAGTGAGGAAGAGGTGACAAAATTATTGTTGTCTATCAACAATGACAAGCCACCGGGCTCTGACAACTTGGATGGAAAATTACTGAGGATAATAGCGGACGATATTGCCACTCCTATTTGCCATCTCTTCAATGTAAGCTTACAAAAAAGTGTGTGCTCTCAGGCCTGGAGGGAAGCAAAAATCATTCCGCTACCTAAGAATATTAAAGCCTCCTTTACTGCCTCAAATAGCCGACCAATCAGCCTGTTACCAACCCTTAGTAAACTTTTGGAAAAAATGGTGTTTGACCAGATACAATGCTATTTTACAGTAAACAAATTGACAACAGACTTTCAGCACGCTTATAGGGAAAGACATTCAACAAGCACTTACACAAATGACTGATGATTGGCTGAGAGAAATTGATAATAAAAAGATTGTGGGGGCTGTTTTGTTACACTTCAGGGCAGCTTGTGACATTATCGATCATAGTATGCTGCTGAAAGAAATGTATATGTTATACTGTGGATTGAGAGTTACCTGTCTAACAGAACACAGAGGGTGTTCTTTAATGGAAGCCTCTCCAACATAATCCAGGTAGAGTCAGGAATTCCCCAGGGCAGCTGTCTAGGCCCCTTACTTTTTCAATATTTACTAATGACCTTGCACTGGCTCTGAGTAAAGCCAGTGTGTCTATGTATGCGGATGACTCAACACTATACAGTGAGGGAAAAGGTATTTGATCCCCTGCTGATTTTGTAAACCTACCATTAAAATTATAGACTGATCATGTCTTTGTCAGTGGGCAAACGTACAAAATCAGCAGGGGATCAAATACTTTTTTCCCCTCACTGTACATGTCAGCTACTACAGCGACTGAAATGACTGCAACACTTAACAAACAGCTGCAGTCAGTTTCAGAGTGGGTGGCAAGAAATAAGTTAGTCCTAAATATTTCCAAAACTAAAAGCATTGTATTTGGGACAAATCATTCACTAAACCTCAACTAAATCTTGTAATGAATCATGTGGAAATTGAGCAAGTTGAGGAAACCAAACTGCTTGGAGTAACCCTGGATTGTAAACTTATGGTCAAAACATATTGATGCAATAGTAGCTAAAATAGGGAGAGGTCTGTCCATAATAAAGCGCTGCTCTGCCTTCTTAACAGCACTATCAACAAGGCAGGTCCTACAGGCCCCTGGTTCTGTCGCACCTGGACTACTGCCCAGTCATGTGGTCAGGTGCCACAAAGAGGGACTTAGACAATTACAACCAGAAGAGGTCGACCCTTAAATGTACATGTAGAACTAACATTAATAATGTGTTTATAATAAACATTAAATAGTGGCATTCAACATAATATTTATATTCAGACAACAATCTGTTGCATGAATCAAATCCTTTTAACAATCAGCACCTGTGTTTTCTCTGACATGGTCGAATAATACTGATGGGAACATTCCCGGTGTAGCTCAGATGGTAGAGCATGGCGTTTGCAACCCCAGGGTTGTGGGTTCGATTTCCACGGGGGGGGGCAGTATGAAAATGTATGCACTCACTAACTGTAAGTCGCTCTGGATAAGAGCGTCTGCTAAAATGACTAAAATGTAAAATGTGGTGAATGTTTTTTCATGTCAAAAACTTATCAATGTTATCAAATCAATGTCATCAAAAAAAATGTCATACACCTTTAGCTTGAAGACTAGTACACAAATTAACTCATTGAAACAACTAAATTCAAGAGGTTTCAAGGTTAGAAAAAAGAAAATGCACATTATATTAATCCATTTAGTAATTAAAATATTGCAATATTCAAATCATAATCAAATTAATTTTGCAATATCCAAATCATATATTTACATTTGAGTCATTTAGCAGACGTTCTTATCCAGGGCGACTTACAGGAGCAGTTAGGGTTCAGACGTTCTTATCCAGGGCGACTTACAGGAGCAGTTAGGGTTCAGACGTTCTTATCCAGGGCGACTTACAGGAGCAGTTAGGGTTCAGACGTTCTTATCCAGGGGCGACTTACAGGAGCAGTTAGGGTTCAGACGTTCTTATCCAGGGCGACTTACAGGAGCAGTTAGGGTTCAGACGTTCTTATCCAGGGCGACTTACAGGAGCAGTTAGGGTTCAGACGTTCTTATCCAGGGCGACTTACAGGAGCAGTTAGGGTTCAGACGTTCTTATCCAGGGCGACTTACAGGAGCAGTTAGGGTTCAGACGTTCTTATCCAGGGCGACTTACAGGAGCAGTTAGGGTTCAGACGTTCTTATCCAGGGCGACTTACAGGAGCAGTTAGGGTTCAGACGTTCTTATCCAGGGCGACTTACAGGAGCAGTTAGGGTTCAGTGCCTTGCACAAAGGCACATCGACAGATTATATTCAAATTCAATCAAATTCATTTATATATCCAAATCATATATAGCAAATAAAATGTGAGAGGTTTCAAAGTTAGAATATAGAAATGTAAAACTCCATTCATCTATATACACTGCTCAAAAAAATAAAGGGAACACTAAAATTACACATGAATGAATGAAATAATCTTATTAAATATTTTTCTTTACATAGTTGAATGTGCTGACAACAAAATCACACAAAAATTATCAATGGAAATCAAATGTATCAACCCATGGAGGTCTGGATTTGGAGTCACCCTCAAAATGTAAGTGGAAAACCACACTACAGGCTGATCCAACTTTGATGTAATGTCCTTAAAACAAGTCAAAATGAGGCTCAGTAGTGTGTGTGGCCTCAACGTGCCTGTATGACCTCCCTACAACGCCTGGGCATGCTCCTGATGAGGTGGCGGATGGTCTCCTGAGGGATCTCCTCCCAGACCTCATGAGGCTCAGTAGTGTGTATGGCCTCCACGTGCCTGTATGACCTCCCTACAACGCCTGGGCATGCTCCTGATGAGGTGGCGGATGGTCTCCTGAGGGATCTCCTCCCAGACCTCATGAGGCTCAGTAGTGTGTATGGCCTCCACGTGCCTGTATGACCTCCTACAACGCCTGGGCATGCTCCTGATGAGGTGGCGGATGGTCTCCTGAGGGATCTCCTCCCAGACCTCATGAGGCTCAGTAGTGTGTATGGCCTCCACGTGCCTGTATGACCTCCTACAACGCCTGGGCATGCTCCTGATGAGGTGGCGGATGGTCTCCTGAGGGATCTCCTCCCAGACCTCATGAGGCTCAGTAGTGTGTGTGTGGCCTCCACGGGCCTGTATTACATTTACATTTTAGTCATTTAGCAGACGCTCTTATCCAGAGCGACATACAGTTAGTGAGTGCATACATTATTTTTTATAAATATTTATTATTATTTTTATTTTTTCATACTGCCCCCCCCGTGGGAATCAAACCCACAACCCTGGCGTTGCAAACGCCATGCTCTACCAACTGAGCTACATCCCTGCCGGCCATTCCCTCCCATACCCTGGACGACGCTGGGCCAATTGTGCGCCGCCCCATTACATTTTACATTTTAGTCATTTAGCAGACGCTCTTATCCAGAGCGACTTACATGAGCAATTAGGGTTAAGTGCCTTGCTTAAGGGCACATCGACAGATTTTTCACCTAATCGGCTCGGGGATTAGAACCAGCGACCTTTCGGTTACTGGCACAACGCTCTTACCCACTAAGCTACCAATGATCCCAAACACACCGCCCGGGCAACGAAGGAGTGGCTTCGTAAGAAGCATTTCAAGGTCCTGGAGTGGCCTAGCCAGTCTCCAGATCTCAACCCCATAGAAAATCTTTGGAGGGAGTTGAAAGTCCGTGTTGCCCAGCGACAGCCCCAAAACATCACTGCTCTAGAGGAGATCTGCATGGAGGAATGGGCCAAAATACCAGCAACAGTGTGTGAAAACCTTGTGAAGACTTACAGAAAACGTTTGACCTGTGTCATTGCCAACAAAGGGTATATAACAAAGTATTGAGAAACTTTTGTTATTGACCAAATACTTATTTTCCACCATAATTTGCAAATAAATTCATTAAAAATCCTACAATGTGATTTTCTGGATTTTTTTCCCTCATTTTGTCTGTCATAGTTGACGTGTACCTATGATGAAAATTACAGGCCTCTCTCATCTTTTTAAGTGGGAGAACTTGCAGAATTGGTGGCTGACTAAATACTTTTTTTCCCCCCACTGTATAATACAATAAACACATGTAATATATCTAATAATATGACTTAATGTATTAATTATATATTTATAATATAATAAACATGTAATATAGCTAATAATATGTATTAATTATATATTTATAATACAATAAACATGTAATATATCTAATAATATGATTTAATGTATTAATTATATATTTATAATATAATAAATATGTAATATATCTAATAATATGATTTAACGTATTAATTATATATTTATAATATAATAAACATGTAATATAGCTAATAATATGTATTAATTATATATTTATAATACAATAAACATGTAATATATCTAATAATATGATTTAATGTATTAATTATATATTTATAATACAATAAACATGTAATATATCTAATAATATGATTTCATGTGGCATGAACAAAAACACTAATTTATGATTTCATTTACATTTCATTTACATTTAGCAACAATATCCAAATCATATCCAAATGAATCAGAGTATATATTATTATCTAGTTGTATCCAATCATCAAAGCTCCTAATACTAAATACATATTTTTAAATATTTAATCTGATTTTAGACGTCATCATGTCTCCTGATGAAAACTATAACAAAAGTGGGCCTATTTTAATGATTTCATATAAACAATATGATTTAATGTGGCATAAACACAAACTCTCAGTCAAAAAACATAAGTCAGAACACAGCCTCTCTATTCTCTCATGGGATTTCAGGTCCTCTGACTGGGAAAATGTCTTTCCACAATGAGAGCAGTGATATGTCTTCTCCTCCTGTGTTTTAGTATGTTGGTAGGGCTTTTCTCCTGTGTGTGTTCTCTCATGCTTTTTCAGGCCCCATGATCGGGTAAATCTCTTTCCACACTGGGAGCAGTGGAAGGCTTTTTTCCTGTGTGTGTCTTCTTGTGCCTGTTCAGGCTCGCTAAATGGTTAAAACTATTTCCACATTGGGAACATTGGAAAGGCTTCTCTCCAGAGTGTATTCTCTCGTGTGCTGTCAGGTTCAATAATACAGTAAATCTCTTTCCACACTGAGCGCAGTGGTAGGTCTTCCCCCCCTGCTGTGTGTATTAATTTATGCTTATTCAGGTTTCCTATCTGGGTGAAACGATTATCACACTGGGAACATTGGTAAGGCTTTTCTCCCGTGTGTTCCATCTCATGACGTTTTTTAGGTTCCCTAACCTAGAAAAACGTATCCCACACTGGGAGCAGTGGTGTCGTCTCACTGGTTTGGACATCTCTGGCTCTCCTGAAGCACTCTTTCCGCTGTCAGAGTGAGAGACTGGTCTCTCTCCTGCCAAAGACAAACATGGTATTTAGTTCAACAGAGAGACCTGAATGATGCCAACACATGATAAAACGGTCTTCCTATGAGGTTTAATCTGGACCAGATTGCTCAGTAAAAGAGCAGAGTGGCTGTAGTGATTTATAGGCCAATAAAACATTTTTTTTTAAACGTGACCGTTGTTATGCATTTATTAGCCCTAACGAATAAATAGCCTAGTCGGTATAGGCTACATTATAGGCTCCCAGTATAGGCTCCCTCACGACGCCAGGACAGCGGAGTCACTCACCACCTTCCGGAGACACTTGAAACCCCACCTCTTTAAGGAATACCTGGGATAGGATAAAGTAATCCTTCTACCCCCCCCTTACCCAACCCCCCACAAAAAAAAAAAAAAAACATTGTAAAGTGGTTAACCCACTGGCTATAAGGTGAATGCACCAACTTGTAAGTCGCTCTGGATAAGAGCATCTGCTAAATGACGTAAATGTAAATGTAATTATAAAGGTCGACTCAGGGCACGGAAAACGATCCAACTGTGCCTTTGGTGGCTCATCGACGTGTCATTTCTGTTCATGCGCAACGCGACTGACGTAGCTAGTTTATTAGCTAAGATTAGCCACTGTAGCTAGCCAGTAACTCCTCCAGTATGTGTTGACGTTCATCTAACAGGATGTGTTTTTGGACGGTAGCTGTAGAGATCGGTAAGGTTAGCCACTGTAGCTAGCCAGTAACTCCTCCAGTATGTGTTGACGTTCATCTAACAGGATGTGTTTGGGACGGTAGCCGTAGGGATCAGAGGTAAGAAACGGCACTTCTGTAGCCAAATATCTTATTCATCCATTTCTGTTTTAAAATGGCCTCCTGGTATGACCTGGTTTAAACGGCCTCCTGGTATGACCTGGTTTAAATGGCCTGGTATGGTATGACCTGGTTTAAATGGCCTCCTGGTATGACCTGGTTTAAATGGCCTCCTGGTATGACCTGGTTTAAATGGCCTGGTATGATGGTGCATTTGATCAGCTATACAGTTTAAAGCCGTTCGTTTGATGGCCTGGTATGATGGTGCATTTGATCAGCTATACAGTTTAAAGCCGTTCGTTTGATGGCCTGGTATGATGGTGCATTTGATCAGCTATACAGTTTAAAGCCGTTCGTTTGATGGCCTGGTATGATGGTGCATTTGATCAGCTATACAGTTTAAAGCCGTTCGTTTGATGGCCTGGTATGATGGTGCATTTGATCAGCTATACAGTTTAAAGCTGTTCGTTTGATGGCCTGGTATGATGGTGCATTTGATCAGCTATACAGTTTAAAGCCGTTCATTTGATGGCCTGGTATGATGGTGCATTTGATCAGCTATACAGTTTAAAGCCGTTCGTTTGACCTTTACATACGTCATTGTTATTTGCTGCTAGACTTAAAAAAGGGACAATCTGCTGTTCAAACAACAACAAAGTGGTCACCCTGCCACTGTTTTGCTATATACTGTAGGATGGGGGTTTGACCAATGTAACCACTCTCACATGAATTGACAGAGCTCTGGATGCAAGTGCAACAGGAGTCAGTGAACAGCGATGAATATTCACCAAATCACCCCTCTCACATGAATAGACAGAGCTCTGGATGCAAGTGCAACAGGAGTTAGTGAACAGTGATGAATATTCACCAAATCACCCCCTTTTCCTTAATTATTTAACCTTTATTTTATTTAAACAGGGAGTCATTTTGAGATCCTTTTCCAATGAGTCCTGTAATAAAAAACACATAATAAATACCAAATGTAATCGATAAATGCTAATACAATCAAAACATAACAACGTACAATATTACAAGCAATTTAAGAACAAACCCATTCCTCAACATTGAGGTCCTCC
This sequence comes from Coregonus clupeaformis, assembly GCF_020615455.1. Classification (NCBI taxonomy): domain Eukaryota; kingdom Metazoa; phylum Chordata; class Actinopteri; order Salmoniformes; family Salmonidae; genus Coregonus; species Coregonus clupeaformis. Next base: position 7,536 of record NW_025534916.1, read on the forward strand.
ATTAACAGCTTGAACTGCTCTGGAGGCACCAGAGAACATTTACCTCATTTACATTGACGTAATTTAGCAGACGCTCTTATCCAGAGCCACTTACAAATTGGTGCATTCACCTAATGATAGCCAGTGGGACAACCACTTTACAATTATTATTTGTTTTTGTCATTTAAAAAAAAAGTTTTAGTATTTTTATTTTTCATCTTATTTTAGTTGTTAATTTTTTAGAGTATATGTTTAATTTTCATTTGTTTTATATATATATATAGTTGTTTTATTTTTATTTTTGTTGTTTATTTATTTTTTTGCATTTAAAAAATATATATTATTATTATTAAAAAATAAAATAAAGGGGGGTGGGGTAGAAGGATTATTTTTATCCTATCCCAGGTATTCCTTAAAGAGGTAGGGTTTCAAGTGTCTCCGGAAGGTGGTCAGTGACTCCGCTGTCCTGGCGTCGTGAGGGAGCCTGGTTCCACCATTGGGGCGCCAGAGAACCAAGGTGCAGAGAGCTCTGCAGAACATTCCACACACAGAGCTTAACGCAGGGAATTAGAAAAAGGGGGGCATTACTAGTTAACACTTGAACCGCTGGGCCTCGATGGACCCCACTTCATTCTGACTGCAACATTCTAACAGTGTAATTAATATATTTCATATATGCTATTGCATTTTGAATGCCTTGGGTAAAGATTTGTATTTTTATTTCAAATAAGACAATAGCATTTTCATTAGATTATGTTACTGTAGGCCAGGGTTTCCCCAAACTCGGTCCTGGGGCGCCCCCTGGGTGCACGGTTTGGTTATTGCCCTAGCACTGCACAGCTGATTAAAATAACCAACTCATCATAACGTTTTGATTATTGCAATCAGCTGTGTAGTGCGAAAGCAAAAACTAAAAAACGTGCACCCAGGACAACCTGTGACAACCTTGTGAGACTTGGTGTTGGTGAACGGATGATCTCTGCATGTGTATTTCCCACCGTAAAGCATGGAGGAGGAGGTGTTATGGTGTGGGGGTGCTTTGCTGGTGACACTGTGTGATTTATTAAAAAATTCAAGGCACACTTGACCAGCATGGCTACCACAGCATTCTGCATTGGTACGCCATCCCATCTGGTTTGATCTTAGTGGGACTTTCATTTGTTTTTCAACAGGACAAAGACCCAACACACCTCTAGGTAAGGGCAGATGACCTGGCCTCCACAATCCCCCGACCTCAACCCAATTGAGATGGTCAAGCTCAATTTTAGTCTCATCTGACCAGAGTACCTTCTTCCTTATGTATGGGGAGTCTCCCACATGCCTTTTGGTGAACACCAAACGTGTTTGCTTATTTGTTTCTTCAAGCAATGGCTTTTTTTCTGGCCACTCTTCCGTAAAGCCCAGCTCTTTGGAGTGTACGGCCTAAAGTGGTCCTATGGACAGATTCTCCAATCTCTGCTGTGGAGCTTTGCAGCTCCATCAGAGTTATCTTTGGTCTCTTTGTCGATTAATTAATATCACAGTGCCATCCGTTTTGTCTCCAAAGCCCCATACACTACCCACCACTGTGACCTGTACGCTCTTGTTGGCTGGTCCTCACTACATGTTCGTCGTCAAACCCACTGGCTCCAGGCCATCTATAAATCACTGCTAGGCAAATCCCCGCCTTATCTTAGCTCATTGGTCACCATAGCAGCACCCACCCGTAGTATGCGCTCCAGCAGGTATATCTCACTGGTCATCCCCAAAGCCAACACCTCCTTTGGCCGCCATTCCTTCCAGTTCTCTGCTGCCAATGACTGGAACGAATTGCAAAAATCTCTGAAGCTGGAGACACTTATCTCCCTCACTAACTTTAAGCATCAGTTGTCAGAGCAGCTTACCGATCACTGCACCTGTACACAGCCCATCTGAAATTAGCCCACCCAAATACCTCATCCCTATATTGTTATTTATTTTGCTCATTTGCACCCCAGTATCTCTAATTTGCACATAATCTCTTGCACATCTATCATTCCAGTGTTAATACTAATTGTAATTATTTTGCACTATAGCCTATTTATTGCCTTACCTCCATAATTTACTACATTCGAACACTCTGTATATATACTTTCTGTTGTATTTTTTGACTATGTTTTTTTACCCCATATGTAACTCTGTGTTATTGTTTTTAATCGCACTGCTTTGCTTTATCTTGGCCAGGTCGCAGTTGTAAATGAGAACTTGTTCTCAACTGGCTTACCTGGTTAAATAAAGGTGAAATAAAAATAATAAAAAATAAAAATAGAGATGGTTTGGGATGAGTCGGACGGTAGAGTGAAGGAAAAGCAGCCAACAAGTGCTAAGCATATGTGGGAACTCCTTCAAGACTGTTGGAAAAGCATTCCAGGTGAAGCTGGTTGAGAAAAGGCCAAGAGTGTGCAAAGCTGTCATCAAGGCAAAGGGTGGCCATTTTGAAGAATCTCAAATATAAAATATTTTTTGATTTGTTTAACACTTTTTTTGGTTACTACATGATTCCACGTGTTATTTCATAGTTTTGATGTCTTCGCTATTATTCTACAATGTATAAAATAGTCAAAATAAAGAAAAACCCTTGAATGAGTAGGTGTGTCCAATCTTTTCACTGTACATATACAAATACATTGCATCAACATGTTTAGACCATGACAGGTTACAATCCAGTGTTCCACTAAGCAGCTTAGTCTCCTCAACTTGCTCAATTTCCACATGATTAATTACAAGATTTAGTTGAGGTTTAGTGAATGGTTTGTCCCAAATACAATGCTTTTAGTTTTTGAAATATTTAATACTAGTTTATTTCTTACCACCCATTCTAAAACTGACTGCAGCTCTTTGTTAAGTGTTGCAGTGATTTCACTTGCTGTAGTGTTTGGTATACTCAGTGTAGTGCTGTAGTGTTTGGTATACTCAGTGTAGTGCTGTAGTGTTTGGTATACTCAGTGTAGAGTTTGGTATACTCAGTGTAGTGCTGTAGTGTTTGGTATACCCAGTGTAGTGCTGTAGTCTTAGAAAGTGTAGTGTAGTGCTGTAGTCTTAGAAATCTTAGATTTCCAAGATGGCGAAGTAGTGCAGTCCTGTTTCTGTCGTGTGTCTGTAAATAGCCTGTAAATACCCTGTTTATTTTTTATTTTTCGTACATATTTCCCTATCAGACTTTTCATCCTTCTACAAAATATACTTTCCTGCAACCCGCCTCACTCAATGTGGAACGGATTCTATTATTGACTTACCTTTTATCTAGAATCTAGAATCTCCAGTTGAAACTAGCTAGCCAGCTAACTAGCCACAGCTAGCGGTGTTTCACCCAGATCATTGGATTTTTCCGCGGGATTAATTTTAATCACTGGACATTGATCACCGGATATTCGGCCAGTCTGCACAGGCGTTATCGACCCAGAACATATCAGTTTTTCTGCGGAATCACTGATTCACTGGACCTTTAACTCCGGATTCATCGCTACCAGCTGGCTACAACAACAACAAAACGGACGCTGTGGTCTGGCTAATCATCCCGAGCTAGGCCCATCTCCCGGCTATCTACCTCTCTATCAACCGGACGGGACCACCTAGTGTTGACACGGAGCCCCGCCGATCCTACACGACTGGTCTGCCGACAAAATCGTCTGATGTGGTTACGACGTTAACCACGAAGATTCCATCCATCTGCTAGCCCTGGCCCGTTAGCACACGTTATCCGTGGCCTCTTACTCACTAAACTGAACTAGCTACTGAACTAGCTACTTGCTATTAGCCACAGCTAGCGGTGTTGCACCCAGAATATTGGATTTTTTCCCGCGGGATTAATTTTTAATCACTGGACATTGATCACCGGATATTCGGCCAGTCTGCACAGCGCGTTATCGACCCAGAACATATCAGTTTTTCCGCCGGAATCACTGAATCACTGGACCTTTAACTCCGGATTCATCGCTACCAGCTGGCTACAACAAAACGGACGTAGCACACGCTAGCCGTGGCCTCTTACTCACTAGCGCTTCACCACCGGACCTTATGATCTGCTGGACTGTTCCTTTTTACGGTACTACATCCTGTTTATGTTTAGCCTCAGCCCAAACATGGTTAGTTTATTGTTGTTTCGGTTATTTCTAATTGTACTATATCACTGTAGACCCCCCAGCCTAGCTAAACCTGCCTTAGTTAGCTCCTTTGTCCCTCCGCCCATACACTCAGAGACCGACTCAATTGATGCCTCTAGAGATACTATCTCTTTCATTGTTACCCAACGCTTAGGTTTACCTCCACTTTACTCATATCCTTCCATATCCTTGTCTGTACATAATGCCCTGAATCTTTTCTATAACACCCGGAAATCTGTCCCCTTTATTCTATGTACCCAACACACTAGAAGACCAGTTCTTAAAGCCTTTAGCCGTATCCTTATTCTAGTCCTCCTCTGTTCCTCTGGTGATGTAGAGGCTAACCCAGGCCCTGTAGCCCCCAGTATCACTCCTACTCCCCAGGAGCTATCATTTGATGACTTCTGTAATCGCAAAAGTCTTGGTTTCTTGCACATAAATATCAGAAGTCTACTTCCTAAGTTTGAGTTATTCACTGCGTTAGCACACTCTGCCAACCCTGATGTTCTAGCAGTGTCTGAATCCTGGCTCAGGAAGGCCACCAAAATTCTGAAATTTCCATCCCCAACTATAACATTTTCCGTCTAGATAGAACTGCCAAAGGGGGTGGAGTTGCAATCTACTGTAGAGATAGCCTGCAGAGCTCTATCATACTATCCAGGTCTGTGCCCAAACAGTTTGAGCTTCTACTTCTAAAAATCCACCTTTCCAGAAATAAGTCTCTCACTGTTGCCGCTTGCTACAGACCCCCCTCAGCCCCCAGCTGTGCCCTGGACACCATATGTGAATTGATTGCCCCCCATTTATCCTCTGAGTTTGTACTGCTTGGTGACCTAAATTGGGATATGCTTAATACCCCAGCCATCCTACAATCCAAGCTAGATGCCCTCAACCTCACGCAAATTATCAACGAACCTACCAGGTACAACCCTAAATCCTTAAACATGGGTACCCTCATAGATATCATCCTGACTAACATACCCTCTAAATACACCTCAGCTGTCTTCAACCAGGATCTCAGCGATCACTGCCTTATTGCCTGCGTCCGTAACGGGTCTGCGGTCAAACGACCACCCCTCATCACTGTCAAACGCTCCCTAAAACACTTTAGCGAGGAGGCCTTCCTAATTGACCTGGCCCAGGTATCCTGGATGGATATAGATCTCATTCCGTCAGTAGAGGATGCCTGGTTGATCCTTAAAAGTAATTTCCTCTCAATCTTAAATAAACATGCCCCATTCAAAAAATACAGAACTAAGAACCGATATAGCCCCTGGTTCTCCTCAGACTTGACTGCCCTTGACCAGCACAAAAACATCCTGTGGCGTACAGCATTAGCATCAAATAGCCCCCGCGATATGCAACTTTTCAGGGAAGTTAGGAACCAATATACACAAGCAGTCAGGAAAGCAAAGGCTAACTTTTTCAAACAGAAATTTGCATCCTGTAGCACTAACTCCAAAAAGTTTTGGGACACTGTAAAGTCCATGGAGAATAAGAGCACTTCCTCCCAGCTGCCCACTGCACTGAGGCTAGGAAACACTATCACCACCGATAAATCTACAATAATCGAGAATTTCAACAAGCATTTTGCTACAGCTGGCCATGCTTTCCATCTGGCTACCACTAACCCGGCCACCAACTCTGCACCCTCTGCTGCAACTTGCCCATGCCCCCCGCTTCTCCTTCACACAAATTCAGACAGCTGATGTTTTGAAAGCGCTGCAAAATCTGGACCCCTACAAATCAGCTGGGCTAGACAATCTGGACCCTTTCTTTCTAAAACTAGCCGCCGAAATTGTCGCAACCCCTATTACTAGTCTGTTCAACCTCTCTTTCATAACGTCTGAGATCCCCAGAGATTGAAAGCTGCCGCGGTCATCCCCCTCTTCAAAGGGGGTGACACTCTAGATCCAAACTGCTACAGACCTATATCCATCCTGCCCTGCCTTTCGAAAGTATTCGAAAGCCAAGTTAACAAACAGATCATCGACCATTTCGAATACCACCGTACCTTCTCCGCTATGCAATCCGGTTTCCGAGCTGGTCACGGGTGCACTTCAGCCACGCTCAAGGTCCTAAACGATATTATAACCACGATTGATAATAGACAGTACTGTGCAGCCGTCTTCATCGACCTGGCCAAGGCTTTCGACTCTGTCAACCACCGCATTCTTATTGGCAGACTAAATAGCCTTGGTTTCTCAAATGACTGCCTCGCCTGGTTCACCAACTACTTCTCAGATAGAGTTCAGTGTGTCAAATCGGAGGGCCTGTTGTCTGGACCTATGGCAGTCTCTATGGGGGTGCCACAGGGTTCAATTCTTGGGCCAACACTTTTCTCCGTGTATATCAATGATGTCGCTCTTGCTGCTGGTGACTCTCAGATCCACCTCTACGCAGACGACACCATTTTGTATACATCTGGCCCTTCATTGGACACTGTGTTAACAAACCTCCAAACAAGCTTCAATGCCATACAACAATCCTTCAGTAGCCTTCAACTGCTCTTAAACACTAGTAAAACTAAATGCATGCTTTTCAATCGAACGCTGCTAGCACCCGCCCACCCGACTAGAATCACCACTCTCGACGGGTCTGACCTAGAGTATGTGGACAACTACAAATATCTAGGTGTCTGGTTAGACTGTAAACTCAACTTCCAGACTCACATAAAGAATCTCCAATCCAAAGTTAAATCTAGAATCGGCTTCCTATTTCGCAACAAAGCCTCCTTCATTCATGCTGCCAAACATGCCCTCGTAAAACTGACTATCCTACCGATCCTTGACTTCGGCGATGTCATTTACAAAATAGCCTCCAACACTCTACTCAGCAAATTGGATGTAGTCTATCACAGTGCCATCCGTTTTGTTTCCAAAGCCCCATACACTACCCACCACTGTGACCTGTACGCTCTTGTTGGCTGGTCCTCACTACATGTTCGTCGTCAAACCCACTGGCTCCAGGCCATCTATAAATCACTGCTAGGCAAATCCCCGCCTTATCTAAGCTCTTTGGTCACCATAGCAGCACCCACCCGTAGTCTGCGCTCCAGCAGGTATATCTCACTGGTCATTCCCAAAGCCAACACCTCCTTTGGCCGCCATTCCTTCCAGTTCTCTGCTGCCAATGACTGGAACGAATTGCAAAAATCTCTGAAGCTGGAGACACTTATCTCCCTCAATAACTTTAAGCATCAGTTGTCAGAGCACCTTACCGATCACTGCACCTGTACACAGCCCATCTGAAATTAGCCCACCCAACTACCTCATCCCTATATTGTTATTTATTTTGCTCTTTTGCACCCCAGTATCTCTATTTGCACATCATCTCTTGCACATCTAGCATTCCAGTGTTAATACTATTGTAATTATTCTGCACTATAGCCTATTTATTGCCTTACCTCCATAACTTGCTACATTTGCACACACTGTATATATATTTTCTGTTGTATTTCTGACTTTATGTTTTTTTACCCCATATGTAACTCTGTGTTGTTTTTATTGCACTACTTTGCTTTATCTTGGCCAGGTCGCAGTTGTAAATGAGAACCTGTTCTCAACTGGCTTACCTGGTTAAATAAAGGTGAAATAAAAAAATAAAAAAAAGTGTTTGGTATACTCAGTGTAGTGTTGTAGTGTTTGGTATACTCAGTGTAGTGCTGTAGTGTTTGGTATACTCAGTGTAGTGCTGTAGTGTTTGGTATACTCAGTGTAGTGTTGTAGTGTTTGGTATACTCAGTGTAGTGCTGTAGTGTTTGGTATACTCAGTGTAGTGTTTGGTATACTCAGTGTAGTGCTGTAGTGTTTGGTATACTCAGTGTAGAGTTTGGTATACTCAGTGTAGTGCTGTAGTGTTTGGTATACTCAGTGTAGAGTTTGGTATACTCAGTGTAGTGCTGTAGTGTTTGGTATACTCAGTGTAGTGCTGTAGTGTTTGGTATACTCAGTGTAGTGTTTGGTATACTCAGTGTAGTGCTGTAGTGTTTGGTATACCCAGTGTAGTGCTGTAGTGTTTGGTATACTCAGTGTAGTGCTGTAGTGTTTGGTATACTCAGTGTAGAGTTTGGTATACTCAGTGTAGTGCTGTAGTGTTTGGTATACTCAGTGTAGTGCTGTAGTGTTTGGTATACTCAGTGTAGTGCTGTAGTGTTTGGTATACTCAGTGTAGTGCTGTAGTGTTTGGTATACTCAGTGTAGTGCTGTAGTGTTTGGTATACTCAGTGTAGAGTTTGGTATACTCAGTGTAGTGCTGTAGTGTTTGGTATACCCAGTGTAGTGCTGTAGTGTTTGGTATACCCAGTGTAGTGCTGTAGTGTTTGGTATACCCAGTGTAGTGCTGTAGTGTTTGGTATACCCACTGTAGTGCTGTAGTGTTTGGTATACCCAGTGTAGTGCTGTAGTGTTTGGTATACCCAGTGTAGTGCTGTAGAGTTTGGTATACTCAGTGTAGTGCTGTAGTGTTTGGTATACTCAGTGTAGTGCTGTAGTGTTTGGTATAAACAGTGTAGTGCTGTAGTGTTTGGTAAACACAGTGTAGTGCTGTAGTGTTTGGTATACCCAGTGTAGTGCTGTAGTGTTTGGTATACCCAGTGTAGTGCTGTAGTGTTTGGTATACCCAGTGTAGTGCTGTAGTGTTTGGTATACTCAGTGTAGTGCTGTAGTGTTTGGTATACTCAGTGTAGTGCTGTAGTGTTTGGTATACTCAGTGTAGAGTTTGGTATACTCAGTGTAGTGCTGTAGTGTTTGGTATACCCAGTGTAGTGCTGTAGTGTTTGGTATACCCAGTGTAGTGCTGTAGTGTTTGGTATACCCAGTGTAGTGCTGTAGTGTTTGGTATACTCAGTGTAGTGCTGTAGTGTTTGGTATACTCAGTGTAGTGCTGTAGTGTTTGGTATACTCAGTGTAGTGCTGTAGTGTTTGGTATACTCAGTGTAGAGTTTGGTATACTCAGTGTAGTGCTGTAGTGTTTGGTATACCCAGTGTAGTGCTGTAGTGTTTGGTATACCCAGTGTAGTGCTGTAGTGTTTGGTATACTCAGTGTAGTGCGGTAGTGTTTGGTATACTTAGTGTAGTGCTGTAATGTTTGGTATACTCAGTGTAGTGCTGTAGTGTTTGGTATACTCAGTGTAGAGTTTGGTATACTCAGTGTAGTGCTGTAGTGTTTGGTATACCCAGTGTAGTGCTGTAGTGTTTGGTATACTCAGTGTAGTGCTGTAGTGTTTGGTATACTCAGTGTAGTGCTGTAGTGTTTGGTATACTCAGTATAGTGCTGTAGTGTTTGGTATACTCAGTGTAGTGCTGTAAACCCGGTTCAGTCCTTAACCCTGTACAACCCGGTTCAGTCCTTAACCCGGTTCAACCCGGTTCAGTCCTTAACCCTGTACAACCTGGTTCAGGTCAGAGACATGTATTTAGAGAGTTGGGCCATTAAGGTTTCTGCATTATGGTGCATTTACATGACATTATGGCAGCCATGTTTGCGCCCCATTAACAATACATGGGGAATATTTAAACTGAACGTCTAGAATCTGAACAATATGGAACGTTCTGAAAGTTGGCCCAACTCTGCATAATAATAATGTATTACATTTCTATAGCGCTTTTCATAACAGTCTCATGTCTCAGGTTCAGCCTAATGGAAGTACCTCCATGTTCTGAGGATATTTATAAGTTATATTCTCCGAGAATCAATGGCTAGGCCCAGAGCCATATATTAAAACGATACATTATTTCAACAAGTGCAGTTTGTGACCCTAATTTTAAGACAGCACTCACTGGTGTTAATCAGATCTTCAGTCTCCTCTTCCTCTTCCTCTCCTTCCTCCTCCTCTTTCACTCCTAAAACGTCTTCCTCCTTCTCTTTTATTGAGATAGCCTCCTCTTCCTCTTTCACTCTTTTATTTTATTTTTATTTCACCTTTATTTAACCAGGTAAACCAGTTGAGAACAAGTTCTCATTTACAACTGCGACCTGGCCAAGATAAAGCATAGCAGTGCGATAAAAACAAACACAGAGTTACATATGGGGTAAAACAAAACAAAGTCAAAAATACAACAGAAATACATATAATATACAGTGTGCAAATTTAGCAAGTTATGGAGGTAGGCAATAAAATAGGCTATAGTGCAAAATAATTACAATTAGTATTAATACTGGAATGATAGATGTGCAAGAGATGATGTGCAAATAGAGATACTGGGGTACAAATGAGCAAAATAGATAACAACATAGGGATGAGGTAGTTGGGCGGGCTAATTTCAGATGGGCTGTGTACAGGTGCAGTGATCGGTAAGGTGCTCTGACAACTGATGCTTAAAGTTAGTGAGGGAGATAAGTGTCTCCAGCTTCAGAGATTTTTGCAATTTGTTCCAGTCATTGGCAGCAGAGAACTGGAAGGAATTGCGGCCAAAGGAGGTGTTGGCTTTGGGGATGACCAGTGAGATATACCCGCTGGAGCGCAGACTACGGGTGGGTGTTGCTATGGTGACCAATGAGCTAAGATAAGGCGGGGATTTGCCTAGCAGTGATTTATAGATGGCCTGGAGCCAGTGGGTTTGGCGACGAATATGTAGTGAGGACCAGCCAACAAGAGCGTACAGGTCACAGTGGTGGGTATTATATGGGGCTTTGGAGACAAAACGGATGGCACTGTGATAGACCACATCCAATTTGCTGAGTAGAGTGTTGGAGGCTATTTTGTAAATGACATCGCCGAAGTCAAGGATCGGTAGGATAGTCAGTTTTACGAGGGCATGTTTGGCAGCATGAGTGAAGGAGGCTTTGTTGCGAAATAGGAAACCGATTCTAGATTTAACTTTGGATTGGAGATTCTTAATGTGAGTCTGGAAGGAGAGTTTACAGTCTAACCAGACACCTAGGTATTTGTAGTTGTCCACATACTCTAGGTCAGACCCGTCGAGAGTAGTGATTCTAGTCGGGTGGGCGGGTGCAAGCAGCGTTCGGTTGAAGAGCATGCATTTAGTTTTACTAGTGTTTAAGAGCAGTTGGAGTTTACTGAAGGAGTGTTGTATGGAATTGAAGCTCGTTTGGAGGTTTGTTAACACAGTGTCCAATGAAGGTTCTAAAAGGTTCTTTCTCTTCTTTCACTATAACATCCTCCTCTTCTTTCAGTGTTATAGCCTCCTCTTCCATTCTGAAAGCTTCTACCTCCTCTTCCACTGTGACAGCCTCTATCCCCTCTTCCTCTTTCACTCTAAAAGGTTCTTCCTCTTCTTTCACTGTAACATTCTCCTCCTCTTCTTTCAATGTGATACTGATAGCCTCCTCTTCCTCCACTGTGATGGCCTCTATCCCCTCTTCCTCTTTCACTCTAAAAGGTTCTTCCTCTTCTTTTACTGAAACATCCTCCTCTTCCTCTTTCACGAGAGCTTCTTTCTCCGTCCAGCAGACCTCCTCTTCTTTAGTAGGAGGAGAGTAACTTAGTGAGCTCATGGTCTGTGATGTTAGCTAGTTAGCATTAATGACTAGCCTCGTGCTACGCTAATTTAGCAAGCCAGCTAGCTATTAACCTGATTAACAACGTAAATATGACATCAAATGGGGAAACTAGCTATATGAAAGAAGTATGTTTTAAAATACAGAGGCAAATATACAACGAAAGCGTTTACAGAGCTCCAATGTTTCAGCTATATTGGCTAGCAAGCTACCGAGGTGGCTGACTAGATGTTGTTGAAGAAGCGTCCCGTCCACTAGATTACACGTCACTCTGCCATCGTCGCCGGGTTTCCATCAATAGGCCCTTTTCACGTGACGTCAGACAACTTCCGTTCTGCCGCGATGCAGGTTATGTTTACATCCGGTGTCGCTTAGGAACGCTTAGCTAGTAGCACATCATTATGGAGTTCACCCAGTCCCTTTCACATCTGCCACCAATACGACTTAACGACGTAGAACGACTTGCTGACAAGTGGTCCCTTACTTCAAGATCGAAGCTTGATACTTTTACTTTTTTTGCCAAACAGATACATGGTTACTCTTATTTGTAATACTAACCAGGAGAAGGACGGCAGGCATAGTCGTGATCGTTTGTCACTGCAGGCAAAGCACCCTCTGTGCTGTCAGGCATCTCATGATCAGAATCATCCAGGACAGCAACACCAAGACGCTTTCTTGCTCGCTGGTAAACTGACTCCCGAGCTTGTGAGCCGCCTCCTATATGTGTGAAATTAACCATATGCTTGTCATGATACATTTTGGTAATCACTTTTCAGTCCCTAAAATGACAAAATGTAGCAGCTATATTGCATCAGGATTAAATTATTAAACATTTTGTACAAGTAATATATTATTGGATTACAGTAGTATTACGTTTAACGCTGTCTACCTATCCTTACCCCAATCATTCCAGTGGAATCTAGACGGCACTGATCCCTGTTTAATACGGATCCGATCCACTGGCCGATGTGTATCTATCCTCAGGGGGAAAGTGCTGACTGCAAACAAAGGTGCTCCCACGAAGAATCTTAAAACTTGGTCCCTCATCTCTCCTGATCGCCCTCACCCAACGGGCACGTATTTCTCCATCAACAGGGAAATCGTGAAAACTCAGATACGGGAATTTCTGTTTGTTGTTTGAAGAAAATGGTACACTGCAATAGCATCTTCTCGAAGATTGTGCCATGCTTCGGTGTTGGATGGGATACTGTTGCGATACAGACACCGAGAGAAAAGAAACAGCTAAATTAACATTCAGCTTTGACCAGGAATCAATATTTATCTAGCTATCATGCACAACAGTATTTGAATAGGTGAGTTACTATACATTCATGAATAAACTAACTGCCTAACAAAGGGTTAGATAGCTAGCTAAGTAAACTTGTTACATTACAGCCAGGCAGCAATGTAACGCTACCTTTAACGTTATCGGTATCTGGTACTAAGTTGTTGTTAGCTAACGTTAGCCCACTTTTAAGTAACTAAGGCAGTGAACAATTATGAATTAACAATAACGTTAGCAAGTTACAAACCATTGCATATACGTAAACATTATTACTCTTAACTTTACTAATTTAACTTAAACGTACCTTTTGGAATTTCTTCAAGTAGCTAGCTTGCTAGTTAGTGGTCAACAGTTGTATTTTCGTTGAGAAGTCTCAGGTTACGGGCGAACGGAAGTGAAGTTAACCTGCTACGCGGAAAGGCGGAAGTTAGATGACGTCATCGTGAAAAGGGCCTATTCCGAATTCGGAGCAATGCGCAGGGGATTGTGGGACGGTGAGCGGCGCGAACTCTGCTAGCGGAGCGCGGAACAATTACACGCGGCCACCGCTGCCTTTAACCAGTCAGGCGAGGAGCAGATGTTTGCTTGAAAATCTATTTTTTATTTTTTACTTTTATTTAACAAGGCAAGTCAGTTAAGAACAAATTGTTATTTACAATGATAGCCTACCAACATAGTTCCGGGGAAGCACAACCCCAAAAATATGGAGGAAAGCCAAACAACGCTGTGTCTGGTTTTCCAATTCTATCTGATTTTGTTTTTGCTAGAATACAGAGACAAAATCATAAGGTCAATGGCACGGAGGAGGATTGCAGAGATTGTTGGTGTTGATGGTGGGTGAAGAGAGATTTGCACAACAATGTTTTGCTTGCGCTGCTAGCTAGCTATGAACATCAAGCAACCTAAACCTCAAAACTGTGATCAAAGCCACCATTTGTGAATGTGTTGACTAAATTAAACTGTAACATTTGCCCACGTAAGGGTATAAATCACCCAGTAAAACGCATGAAAACATTTTAAATGATACACTAAGCATGAATTCCCATGTAATATGCTACCAATTGGGTTATGGTATCTTAACATTATGATTCTCATATAGTATAATAATAATAATATCACACCTTTTTATTGCAGAATTGTGATCTGTGATGAATAGACATTGACACCAGTTCATCTTGAATAATGTTTGTAAGGGTAACAACTAAAACCAGCTCACTTCACATCAATGAAATGTAAATGGTAGTAATCTTTAGGTTATTATTACAAAAGCCTAATTTCAGGTGAACAAAAAAATCCATACCGGACATGACCAACCTTGATCTACCGGGTGACCATCCATACCGGACATGGCCAACCTTGATCTACCGGGTGAGCATCCATACCGGACATGGCCAACCTTGATCTACCGGGTGACCATCCATACCGGACATGGCCAACCTTGATCTACCGGGTGACCATCCATACCGGACATGGCCAACCTTGATCTACCGGGTGAGCATCCATACCGGACATGGCCAACCTTGATCTACCGGGTGAGCATCCATACCGGACATGGCCAACCTTGATCTACTGGGTGACCATCCATACCGGACATGGCCAACCTTGATCTACCGGGTGACCATCCATACCGGACATGGCCAACCTTGATCTACCGGGTGACCATCCATACCGGACATGGCCAACCTTGATCTACCGGGTGACCATCCATACCGGACATGGCCAACCTTGATCTACCGGGTGAGCATCCATACCGGACATGGCCAACCTTGATCTACCGGGTGACCATCCATACCGGACATGGCCAACCATGATCTACTGGGTGAGCAGACTTCTATTCTAGCCCAGCAATAACACAATACTCATTAGGTTTGATTAAGTTGAACCAGGTGTGTTAGAGCTGGGCTGGAACAGAAGCCTGCACAACCCAGCAGACCTCCAGGAGAAGGATCAGGTCCAGCAGACCTCCAGGAGAAGGATCAGGTCCAGCAGACCTCCAGGAGAAGGATCAGGTCCAGCAGACCTCCAGGAGAAGGATCAGGTCCAGCAGACCTCCAGGAGAAGGATCAGGTCCTGCTACAGTTGTAATACGTTTGTAGCCTACGTTGTGTGTGACTTTTAACTGTATTGTTGTATACAACAGGCTAACATGTGGCAGCAGTCTCTCGGGACATTCACTGGGACCTCTTCATCTGCAGACAGGCTTTCACAGCTCTCCATATCAACCCAAGGATGGTGGCAGCAGTCTCTCAGGACATTCACTGGGACCTCTTCATCTGCAGACAGGCTTTCACAGCTCTCCATATCAACCCAAGGATGGTGGCAGCAGTCTCTCGGGACATTCACTGGGACCTCTTCATCTGCAGACAGGCTTTCACAGCTCTCCATATCAACCCAAGGATGGTGGCAGCAGTCTCTCGGGACATTCACTGGGACCTCTTCATCTGCAGACGGGCTTTCACAGCTCTCCATATCAACCCAAGGATGGTGGCAGCAGTCTCTCGGGACATTCACTGGGACCTCTTCATCTGCAGACGGGCTTTCACAGCTCTCCATATCAACCCAAGGATGGTGGCAGCAGTCTCTCGGGACATTCACTGGGACCTCTTCATCTGCAGACAGGCTTTCACAGCTCTCCATATCAACCCAAGGATGGTGGCAGCAGTCTCTCGGGACATTCACTGGGACCTCTTCATCTGCAGACGGGCTTTCACTGCTCTCCATATCAACCCAAGGATGGTGGCAGCAGTCTCTTGGGACATTCACTGGGACCTCTTCATCTGCAGACGGGCTTTCACTGCTCTCCATATCTGAGGACAGACAACGTCACAAAGAAACAGGCTTCATTTTATTACAGTTAGACCAGCCCCGGCTATTATCTCCCTGTCTGTCTTCATAGTTTTCCTCTCTAGGGGACTAAAACTAGGAGGATATGTTTCATAATGTCACCCCACAACCTGCCCCAGTCTAACTAGTGACACCTAGATGCTTTTCTGATGGCTGGAACATTACATCCTTTCACCCTCTTAATAATATAATAATAATAATAATAATAATAATATGCCATTTAGCAGACGCTTTTATCCAAAGCGACTTACAGTCATGCGTGCATACATTTTTGTGTATGGGTGGTCTCGGGGATCGAACCCACTACCTTGACGTTACAAGGAGCCGTGCTCTACCAGTTGAGCTACAGAGGTCCCTTGCTGTTATCTACAAATGCATTTGGAGCTTGAGTTTTTTAAATGTATAGGCCTACATCAAGATAACAAGCTAATATCACCCTCTTAATAATATAATAATAATAATAATAATATGCCATTTAGCAGACGCTTTTATCCAAAGCGACTTACAGTCATGCGTGCATACATTTTTGTGTATGGGTGGTCCCGGGGGATCGAACCCACTACCTTGGCGTTACAAGGAGCCGTGCTCTACCAGTTGAGCTACAGAGGTCCCTTGCTGTTATCTACAAATGCATTTGGAGCGTGAGTTTTTTAAATGTATAGGCCTACATCAAGATAACAAGCTAATATGAAGAGAACTAGCTGATGATATTTCACTTAACTATATAGTATGTAAAGTTGGCTAGATAGCTAGCTAACGAGCAGCTCATTAGCCTACACACAGTGGCCTGCTGTAGATAGCTAGCTAACGAGCAGCTCATTAGCCTACACACAGTGGCCTGCTGTAGATAGCTAGCTAACGAGCAGCTCATTAGCCTACACACAGTGACCTGCTGTAGATAGCTAGCTAACGAGCAGCTCATTAGCCTACACACAGTGACCTGCTGTAGCTAGCTAGCTAACGAGCAGCTCATTAGCCTACACACAGTGGCCTGCTGTAGATAGCTAGCTAACGAGCAGCTCATTAGCCTACACACAGTGGCCTGCTGTAGATAGCTAGCTAACGAGCAGCTCATTAACCTACACACAGTGGCCTGCTGTAGATAGCTAGCTAACGAGCAGCTCATTAGCCTACACACAGTGGCCTGCTGTAGATAGCTAGCTAACGAGCAGCTCATTAGCCTACACACAGTGGCCTGCTGTAGATAGCTAGCTCACAATACAGCGTTTAACATTTCCAAAAATGTATTTACTTACTGTATAGGTTCACGCCTACGCCCATGACATGGACACCATGCTGTATATGACGGATGGTAGTTTGCACCTGCTACCACATATCTACAACACAGAATCCATGTGTACATGTGTGTATAGTGCGTATGTTATCATGTGTCTGTGCCTGTGTGTGTCTTCACAGTCCCCACTCTTCCATAAGGTGTATTTTTATCTGTTTTTTTTATCTAATTTTACTGCTTGCATCAGTTACCTGATGTGGAATAGAGTCCCATGTAGTCATGGCTCTATGTAGTACTGTGCACCTCCCATAGTCTGTTCTGGACTTGGGGACTGTGAAGAGACCTCTGGTGGCATGTCTTGTGGGGTATGCATGGGTGTCCGAGCTGTGTGCCCAGTAGTTCAAACAGACACCTCGGTGCATTCAACATGTCAGTACCTCTCACAAATACAAGTAGTGATGAAGTCAATCTCTCCTCCACTTTGAGCCAGGAGAGATTGACATGCATATTATTAATGTTAACTCTCCGTGTACATTCAAGGGCCAGCCGTGCTGCCCTGTTCTGAGCCAATTGCAATTTTCCTAAGTTCCTTTTTGTGGCATCTGACCACACGACTGAACACTAGTCCAGGTGCAACAAAACTAGGGCCTGTAGGACCTGCCTTGTTGATAGTGCTGTTAAGAATGCAGAGGAGCACTTTATTATGGACAGACTTCGTCCCCATCTTAGCTACTGTTGTAGCAACATGTTTTGACCTTGACAGTTTACAATCCAGGGTTACTCCAAGCAGTTTAGTCACCTCAACTTGCTCAATTTCCACATTATTAATTACAAGATTTAGTTGAGGTTTAGGGTTTAGTGAATGATTTGTCCCCAATACGCTTTTCGTTTTTGAAATATTTAGGACTAACTTATTCCTTGCCACCCATTCTGAAACGAACTGCAGCTCTTTCTTAAGTGTTGCAGTCATTTCAGTCACTGTAGTAGCTGACGTGTATAGTGTTGAGTCATCCGCATACATACACACTGGCTTTACTCAAAGCCAGTGGCATGTCGTTAGTAAAGATTGAAAGAAGTAAGGGGCCTAGACAGCTGCCTTGGGGAATTCCTGATTCTACCTGGATTATGTTTGAGAAGCTTCCATTAAAGAACACCCTCTGTGTTCTGTTAGACAGGTAACTCTTTATCCACAATATAGCAGTGGGTGTAAAGCCATAACACATATGTTTTTCCAGCAGCAGACTATGATCGATAATGTCAAAAGCCGCACTGAAGTCTAACAAAACAGCCCCCACAATCTTTTTATCATCAATTTCTCTCACCCAATCATCAGTCATTTGTGTAAGTGCTGTGCTTGTTGAATGTCCTTCCCTATAAGCGTGCTGAAAGTCTGTTGTCAATTTGTTTACAGTAAAATAGCATTGTATCTGGTCAAACACCATTTTTTCAAAAAGTTTAATAAGGGTTGGTAACAGGCTGATTGGTTGGCTATTTGAGCCAGTAAAGGGGGCTTTACTATTTTTAGGTAGCGGAATGAATTTTGCTTCCCTCCAAGCCTGGGGGCACACACTTTCTAGTAGGCTTAGATTGAATGAAGGCCATTCTGACAGCTGGAACTGCTAACTAATCCTTTCACCCTCTTCCATGGCTGTTAGCTAGCTAGCTACAAATGCATTTTGGAGTTACAACAATACGTACAGTAGCAGCCAAAAAAGTTTAGACACACACCTACTCATTCAAGGGTTTTTCTCGAAACTAACTTCAGGTTTATGTTGAAAGTCCAATAATAAGATGCGGAGACCACCCACTGGTTGAATCAACATTACGTTTGAACCAACGTGGAATAGACGTTGAATTGACCTCTGTGCCCAGTGGGCAACTGTATCCAATCAAACTAATTTAGCAATATCCACATCATATATCAAATCAAATTAGAGATGTTTCTAGGTTAGAATCAAGAAATGCAAAATTGCATTAAATCTATATAATAATTTAATAGACTAGAGTCCTGTCCGGGGGAAGTACTTGTACATCAAGCTGCCTCACACTACAGAAACAGGAGATGGGCTCCTGTTACTATGAGCTGTTCTGGATCAGACAAGCCAAGGCTCCTGTTACTATGAGCTGTTCTGGATCAGACAAGCCAAGGCTCCTGTTACTATGAGCTGTTCTGGATCAGTCAAGCCAAGGCTCCTGTTACTATGAGCTGTTCTGGATCAGACAAGCCAAGGCTCCTGTTACTTACTTATATAATAATGTACATTTTGTGATATCCAAATCATATAGTGAACAACATCAGGGAGTTTATCCTTGTATCAAATCAATCAATCAAAGCTCAAAGAAAACGAAATACATATTTTAAAAGATTTAATCTGATTTTAGACATGATCATGTCTCGAGATGAAAAACAGGCCTATTCTTTTATTTTTTTCATAAATACAATATGATTTAATGTGGCATAAACAAAAACACTAATTCTCAGTCAAAAACATAAGTCAGAACACAGCCTCTCTATTCTCTCATGTGATTTCAGGTCCTCTGACCGGGAAAATGTCTTTCCACAATTAGAGCAGTGGAATGTCTTCTCCTGTGTATGTATCCTCTGATGTGATTTCAGGCTCCCTAACTGAGTAAAACTCTTTCCACAGTGGGAGCAGTGGTAGGGATTTTCTCCTGTGTGCATTCTCTCATGTGTTTTCAGGCCTTGTAACCACCTAAAACTCTTTTCACAGTGGGAACAGTGGTAGGGCTTTTCTCCTGTGTGTATTCTCTCATGCCTTTTCAGGCCTTGTAACCACCTAAAAGTCATTCCACATTGGGAGCAGTGGTAATGCTTCTCTTCAGAGTGTGTTATTTTGTGTATTTTCAGGTTCACTAACTCTGTAAAACGCTTTCCGCACTGGGAGCATTGAAAAGGCTTTTCTCCTGTGTGTGTCCTCTCATGCTCTTTTAGGTTTCGTAACTTAGTAAAATTCTTTCCACAGTGGGAGCAGTGGTGTGGTCTCGCTGGTTTGGACATCTCTGGGTCTGGTTCCCCTGAAGGACTCTTCCCACTGTCAGAGTTATAGTCTGGTCCCTCTCCTGCCAAAGACAGACAGAGTATTTAGTTAAATACTAAACAGAGACATAAATGAAATCTCCACATGATAAAACGTTCTTCCTTTGACGTTTAATTTAGACTAGATCCATATATAACCTGAGGCCAGTTTTCACAACATTTCATCTTTAAAAATAAACTTGATGAGATTTTAAAAACAAAATGATGTAGCGCTCCAAATCTAATCTTTCTCTCATAGAATGTCATGTTTTAGGCTGATCAGAGCTGTATAATAATATATAATGTCATGTTTATAGGCTGAGCAGTGCTCTATAATAATAGATAATGTCATGTTTATAGGCTGATCAGAGCTCTATAATAATAGATCATGTCATGTTTATAGGCTGATCAGAGCTCTATAATAATAAATAATATCATGTTTTTAGGCTGAGCAAAGCTCTATAATAATAGATCATGTCATGTTTATAGGCTGATCAGAGCTCTATAATAATAGATAATGTCATGTTTATAGGCTGATCAGAGCTCTATAATAATAGATCATGTCATGTTTATAGGCTGATCAGAGCTCTATAATAATAGATAATGTCATGTTTATAGGCTGATCAGAGCTCTATAATAATAGATAATGTCATGTTTATAGGCTGATCAGAGCTCTATAATAATAGATAATGTCATGTTTTAGGCTCAGCAGAGTAATATATTAATAATAAATGATACACTGAGTATTACAAAACATTAGGAACACGTTCTCCTTTCCATGACAGACTGACCAGGTGAATCCAGGTGAAAGCTATGATCCCTTATTGATGTCACTTTGTTAAATCCACTCCAAATCAGTGTAGATGAACGGGAGGAGACGGGTTAAAGAAGGATTTTTTTAAGCCTTGAGACATTCATTGTGTATTTGTGCCATTCAGAGGGTGAATGAGACAAGACAAAATATTTAAGTGCCTTAGAGCGGGGTACGGTAGTAGGTGCCAGGCGCACCGGGGTTGGTGTCAAGAACTGCAAACGGTGCTGGGGTCATGCTCAACAGTGTTCCCGTGTGTATCAAGAACGGTCCAAAGGACCCAAAGGACATCCAGCCAACTTAACATTTACATTTTAGTCATTTAGCAGACGCTCTTATCCAGAGCCACTTACAGTTAGTGAGTCATTTAGCAGACGCTCTTATCCAGAGCCACTTACAGTTAGTGAGTCATTTAGCAGACGCTCTTATCCAGAGCCACTTACAGTTAGTGGGTCATTTAGCAGAACGCTCTTATCCAGAGCCACTTACAGTTAGTGAGTCATTTAGCAGAACGCTCTTATCCAGAGCCACTTACAGTTAGTGAGTCATTTAGCAGAACGCTCTTATCCAGAGCCACTTACAGTTAGTGAGTCATTTAGCAGAGCTTATCCAGAGCCACTTACAGTTAGTGAGTCATTTAGCAGAACGCTCTTATCCAGAGCCACTTACAGTTAGTGGGTCATTTAGCAGAACGCTCTTATCCAGAGCCACTTACAGTTAGTGAGTCATTTAGCAGAACGCTCTTATCCAGAGCCACTTACAGTTAGTGAGTCATTTAGCAGAACGCTCTTATCCAGAGCCACTTACAGTTAGTGAGTCATTTAGCAGAACGCTCTTATCCAGAGCCACTTACAGTTAGTGGGTCATTTAGCAGAACGCTCTTATCCAGAGCCACTTACAGTTAGTGAGTCATTTAGCAGAACGCTCTTATCCAGAGCCACTTACAGTTAGTGAGTCATTTAGCAGAACGCTCTTATCCAGAGCCACTTACAGTTAGTGGGTCATTTAGCAGACGCTCTTATCCAGAGCCACTTACAGTTAGTGAGTCATTTAGCAGAACGCTCTTATCCAGAGCCACTTACAGTTAGTGAGTCATTTAGCAGACGCTCTTATCCAGAGAGACTTACAGTTAGTGAGTCATTTAGCAGAACGCTCTTATCCAGAGCCACTTACAGTTAGTGAGTCATTTAGCAGAACGCTCTTATCCAGAGCCACTTACAGTTAGTGAGTCATTTAGCAGAACGCTCTTATCCAGAGCCACTTACAGTTAGTGAGTCATTTAGCAGACGCTCTTATCCAGAGCCACTTACAGTTAGTGAGTCATTTAGCAGAACGCTCTTATCCAGAGCCACTTACAGTTAGTGAGTCATTTAGCAGAACGCTCTTATCCAGAGCCACTTACAGTTAGTGAGTCATTTAGCAGAACGCTCTTATCCAGAGCCACTTACAGTTAGTGAGTCATTTAGCAGACGCTCTTATCCAGAGCCACTTACAGTTAGTGGGTCATTTAGCAGAACGCTCTTATCCAGAGCAACTTACAGTTAGTGAGTCATTTAGCAGAACGCTCTTATCCAGAGCCACTTACAGTTAGTGAGTCATTTAGCAGACGCTCTTATCCAGAGCCACTTACAGTTAGTGAGTCATTTAGCAGACGCTCTTATCCAGAGCCACTTACAGTTAGTGAGTCATTTAGCAGACGCTCTTATCCAGAGCCACTTACAGTTAGTGAGTCATTTAGCAGACGCTCTTATCCAGAGCCACTTACAGTTAGTGAGTCATTTAGCAGACGCTCTTATCCAGAGCCACTTACAGTTAGTGAGTCATTTAGCAGAACGCTCTTATCCAGAGCCACTTACAGTTAGTGAGTCATTTAGCAGACGCTCTTATCCAGAGCCACTTACAGTTAGTGAGTCATTTAGCAGACGCTCTTATCCAGAGCCACTTACAGTTAGTGAGTCATTTAGCAGACGCTCTTATCCAGAGCCACTTACAGTTAGTGAGTCATTTAGCAGACGCTCTTATCCAGAGCCACTTACAGTTAGTGAGTCATTTAGCAGAACGCTCTTATCCAGAGCCACTTACAGTTAGTGAGTCATTTAGCAGACGCTCTTATCCAGAGCCACTTACAGTTAGTGAGTCATTTAGCAGACGCTCTTATCCAGAGCCACTTACAGTTAGTGAGTCATTTAGCAGAACGCTCTTATCCAGAGCCACTTACAGTTAGTGAGTCATTTAGCAGACGCTCTTATCCAGAGCCACTTACAGTTAGTGAGTCATTTAGCAGACGCTCTTATCCAGAGCCACTTACAGTTAGTGAGTCATTTAGCAGACGCTCTTATCCAGAGCCACTTACAGTTAGTGAGTCATTTAGCAGACGCTCTTATCCAGAGCCACTTACAGTTAGTGAGTCATTTAGCAGACGCTCTTATCCAGAGCCACTTACAGTTAGTGAGTCATTTAGCAGACGCTCTTATCCAGAGCCACTTACAGTTAGTGAGTCATTTAGCAGACGCTCTTATCCAGAGCCACTTACAGTTAGTGAGTCATTTAGCAGACGCTCTTATCCAGAGCCACTTACAGTTAGTGAGTCATTTAGCAGACGCTCTTATCCAGAGCCACTTACAGTTAGTGAGTCATTTAGCAGAACGCTCTTATCCAGAGCCACTTACAGTTAGTGAGTCATTTAGCAGACGCTCTTATCCAGAGCCACTTACAGTTAGTGAGTCATTTAGCAGACGCTCTTATCCAGAGCCACTTACAGTTAGTGAGTCATTTAGCAGACGCTCTTATCCAGAGCCACTTACAGTTAGTGAGTCATTTAGCAGACGCTCTTATCCAGAGCCACTTACAGTTAGTGAGTCATTTAGCAGAACGCTCTTATCCAGAGCCACTTACAGTTAGTGAGTCATTTAGCAGACGCTCTTATCCAGAGCCACTTACAGTTAGTGAGTCATTTAGCAGACGCTCTTATCCAGAGCCACTTACAGTTAGTGAGTCATTTAGCAGACGCTCTTATCCAGAGCCACTTACAGTTAGTGAGTCATTTAGCAGACGCTCTTATCCAGAGCCACTTACAGTTAGTGAGTCATTTAGCAGACGCTCTTATCCAGAGCCACTTACAGTTAGTGAGTCATTTAGCAGACGCTCTTATCCAGAGCCACTTACAGTTAGTGAGTCATTTAGCAGACGCTCTTATCCAGAGCCACTTACAGTTAGTGAGTCATTTAGCAGACGCTCTTATCCAGAGCCACTTACAGTTAGTGAGTCATTTAGCAGACGCTCTTATCCAGAGCCACTTACAGTTAGTGAGTCATTTAGCAGACGCTCTTATCCAGAGCCACTTACAGTTAGTGAGTCATTTAGCAGAACGCTCTTATCCAGAGCCACTTACAGTTAGTGAGTCATTTAGCAGACGCTCTTATCCAGAGCCACTTACAGTTAGTGAGTCATTTAGCAGAACGCTCTTATCCAGAGCCACTTACAGTTAGTGAGTCATTTAGCAGACGCTCTTATCCAGAGCCACTTACAGTTAGTGAGTCATTTAGCAGACGCTCTTATCCAGAGCCACTTACAGTTAGTGAGTCATTTAGCAGACGCTCTTATCCAGAGCCACTTACAGTTAGTGAGTCATTTAGCAGACGCTCTTATCCAGAGCCACTTACAGTTAGTGAGTCATTTAGCAGACGCTCTTATCCAGAGCCACTTACAGTTAGTGAGTCATTTAGCAGACGCTCTTATCCAGAGCCACTTACAGTTAGTGAGTCATTTAGCAGAACGCTCTTATCCAGAGCCACTTACAGTTAGTGAGTCATTTAGCAGACGCTCTTATCCAGAGCCACTTACAGTTAGTGAGTCATTTAGCAGACGCTCTTATCCAGAGCCACTTACAGTTAGTGAGTCATTTAGCAGACGCTCTTATCCAGAGCCACTTACAGTTAGTGAGTCATTTAGCAGACGCTCTTATCCAGAGCCACTTACAGTTAGTGAGTCATTTAGCAGACGCTCTTATCCAGAGCCACTTACAGTTAGTGAGTCATTTAGCAGACGCTCTTATCCAGAGCCACTTACAGTTAGTGAGTCATTTAGCAGACGCTCTTATCCAGAGCCACTTACAGTTAGTGAGTCATTTAGCAGAACGCTCTTATCCAGAGCCACTTACAGTTAGTGAGTCATTTAGCAGACGCTCTTATCCAGAGCCACTTACAGTTAGTGAGTCATTTAGCAGACGCTCTTATCCAGAGCCACTTACAGTTAGTGAGTCATTTAGCAGACGCTCTTATCCAGAGCCACTTACAGTTAGTGAGTCATTTAGCAGACGCTCTTATCCAGAGCCACTTACAGTTAGTGAGTCATTTAGCAGACGCTCTTATCCAGAGCCACTTACAGTTAGTGAGTCATTTAGCAGACGCTCTTATCCAGAGCCACTTACAGTTAGTGAGTCATTTAGCAGACGCTCTTATCCAGAGCCACTTACAGTTAGTGAGTCATTTAGCAGACGCTCTTATCCAGAGCCACTTACAGTTAGTGAGTCATTTAGCAGACGCTCTTATCCAGAGCCACTTACAGTTAGTGAGTCATTTAGCAGACGCTCTTATCCAGAGCCACTTACAGTTAGTGAGTCATTTAGCAGACGCTCTTATCCAGAGCCACTTACAGTTAGTGAGTCATTTAGCAGACGCTCTTATCCAGAGCCACTTACAGTTAGTGAGTCATTTAGCAGAACGCTCTTATCCAGAGCCACTTACAGTTAGTGAGTCATTTAGCAGACGCTCTTATCCAGAGCCACTTACAGTTAGTGAGTCATTTAGCAGACGCTCTTATCCAGAGCCACTTACAGTTAGTGAGTCATTTAGCAGACGCTCTTATCCAGAGCCACTTACAGTTAGTGAGTCATTTAGCAGAACGCTCTTATCCAGAGCCACTTACAGTTAGTGAGTCATTTAGCAGACGCTCTTATCCAGAGCCACTTACAGTTAGTGAGTCATTTAGCAGACGCTCTTATCCAGAGCCACTTACAGTTAGTGAGTCATTTAGCAGAACGCTCTTATCCAGAGCCACTTACAGTTAGTGAGTCATTTAGCAGACGCTCTTATCCAGAGCCACTTACAGTTAGTGAGTCATTTAGCAGACGCTCTTATCCAGAGCCACTTACAGTTAGTGAGTCATTTAGCAGACGCTCTTATCCAGAGCCACTTACAGTTAGTGAGTCATTTAGCAGAACGCTCTTATCCAGAGCCACTTACAGTTAGTGAGTCATTTAGCAGACGCTCTTATCCAGAGCCACTTACAGTTAGTGAGTCATTTAGCAGACGCTCTTATCCAGAGCCACTTACAGTTAGTGAGTCATTTAGCAGACGCTCTTATCCAGAGCCACTTACAGTTAGTGAGTCATTTAGCAGACGCTCTTATCCAGAGCCACTTACAGTTAGTGAGTCATTTAGCAGACGCTCTTATCCAGAGCCACTTACAGTTAGTGAGTCATTTAGCAGACGCTCTTATCCAGAGCCACTTACAGTTAGTGAGTCATTTAGCAGAACGCTCTTATCCAGAGCCACTTACAGTTAGTGAGTCATTTAGCAGACGCTCTTATCCAGAGCCACTTACAGTTAGTGAGTCATTTAGCAGACGCTCTTATCCAGAGCCACTTACAGTTAGTGAGTCATTTAGCAGACGCTCTTATCCAGAGCCACTTACAGTTAGTGAGTCATTTAGCAGACGCTCTTATCCAGAGCCACTTACAGTTAGTGAGTCATTTAGCAGAACGCTCTTATCCAGAGCCACTTACAGTTAGTGAGTCATTTAGCAGACGCTCTTATCCAGAGCCACTTACAGTTAGTGAGTCATTTAGCAGACGCTCTTATCCAGAGCCACTTACAGTTAGTGAGTCATTTAGCAGACGCTCTTATCCAGAGCCACTTACAGTTAGTGAGTCATTTAGCAGAACGCTCTTATCCAGAGCCACTTACAGTTAGTGAGTCATTTAGCAGACGCTCTTATCCAGAGCCACTTACAGTTAGTGAGTCATTTAGCAGACGCTCTTATCCAGAGCCACTTACAGTTAGTGAGTCATTTAGCAGACGCTCTTATCCAGAGCCACTTACAGTTAGTGAGTCATTTAGCAGACGCTCTTATCCAGAGCCACTTACAGTTAGTGAGTCATTTAGCAGACGCTCTTATCCAGAGCCACTTACAGTTAGTGAGTCATTTAGCAGAACGCTCTTATCCAGAGCCACTTACAGTTAGTGAGTCATTTAGCAGACGCTCTTATCCAGAGCCACTTACAGTTAGTGAGTCATTTAGCAGACGCTCTTATCCAGAGCCACTTACAGTTAGTGAGTCATTTAGCAGACGCTCTTATCCAGAGCCACTTACAGTTAGTGAGTCATTTAGCAGACGCTCTTATCCAGAGCCACTTACAGTTAGTGAGTCATTTAGCAGACGCTCTTATCCAGAGCCACTTACAGTTAGTGAGTCATTTAGCAGAACGCTCTTATCCAGAGCCACTTACAGTTAGTGAGTCATTTAGCAGACGCTCTTATCCAGAGCCACTTACAGTTAGTGAGTCATTTAGCAGACGCTCTTATCCAGAGCCACTTACAGTTAGTGAGTCATTTAGCAGACGCTCTTATCCAGAGCCACTTACAGTTAGTGAGTCATTTAGCAGAACGCTCTTATCCAGAGCCACTTACAGTTAGTGAGTCATTTAGCAGACGCTCTTATCCAGAGCCACTTACAGTTAGTGAGTCATTTAGCAGACGCTCTTATCCAGAGCCACTTACAGTTAGTGAGTCATTTAGCAGAACGCTCTTATCCAGAGCCACTTACAGTTAGTGAGTCATTTAGCAGACGCTCTTATCCAGAGCCACTTACAGTTAGTGAGTCATTTAGCAGACGCTCTTATCCAGAGCCACTTACAGTTAGTGAGTCATTTAGCAGACGCTCTTATCCAGAGCCACTTACAGTTAGTGAGTCATTTAGCAGACGCTCTTATCCAGAGCCACTTACAGTTAGTGAGTCATTTAGCAGACGCTCTTATCCAGAGCCACTTACAGTTAGTGAGTCATTTAGCAGAATGCTCTTATCCAGAGCCACTTACAGTTAGTGAGTCATTTAGCAGACGCTCTTATCCAGAGCCACTTACAGTTAGTGAGTCATTTAGCAGAACGCTCTTATCCAGAGCCACTTACAGTTAGTGAGTCATTTAGCAGAACGCTCTTATCCAGAGCCACTTACAGTTAGTGAGTCATTTAGCAGACACTCTTATCCAGAGCCACTTACAGTTAGTGAGTCATTTAGCAGACGCTCTTATCCAGAGCCACTTACAGTTAGTGAGTCATTTAGCAGACGCTCTTATCCAGAGCCACTTACAGTTAGTGAGTCATTTGTACCACTTGGGAGGCCTGATAGGGGTCTATGCGAAATGCTACATCATTTACAACAGTTGTCTGCCCAGTTGATAATGGCCCACTGAAACTACATAGGGGTCTATGCTACATCATTTACAACAGTTGTCTGCCCAGTTGATAATGGCCCACTGAAACTACATAGGGGCCTATGCTACATCATTTACAACAGTTGTCTGCTTAGTTGATAATGGCCCACTGAAACTACATAGGGGCCTATGCTACATCATTTACAACAGTTGTCTGCCCAGTTGATAATGGCCCACTGAAACTACATAGGGGCCTATGCTACATCATTTACAACAGTTGTCTGCCCAGTTGATAATGGCCCACTGAAACTACATAGGGGCCTATGCTACATCATTTACAACAGTTGTCTGCCCAGTTGATAATGGCCCACTGAAACTACAAATTACATACAGTGCCTTCAGTAAGTATTCACACCCCTTGATTTTTTCCCTAACTTTGTTGTGTTACAGCCCAAATAAAAAAATTTATTAAATAGAGATTTGGTGTCACTGGCCTATACACAATACCCCATAATGTCAAAGTGGAATTGTTTTGACATTTGGGCTGTCCCCGACTAAAGAAAATCTTGGTCGAATGAAAGTCGTCTGTTCTTTCTACCAACCGAATGCTAGAAATGTTTAAATGTGTATTTTTCCATTTATAGACACACACTGTGTTTTAATGAAATCAACTATATGCATTGAGCTTGTCTGATGCTTTAAGCTTACGGTTTGATGCCTCGAGGGCGCCAGAGATCTAGATCAACTGACAACAATTCTCCTCCCGTTCCTGCTGGCTTTCACAGATTCTGCCGTCTCCTGAAGTTGAGGAGTCGGCAACCTTTCTCATGTGGAATGCCAATTGATTGTCAGGGTTGAGTGTAGAGGGAACGTGGAATCACACGCAGGACACAGAGATTCAAAAAACAGATGTCTTTAGTGAAGTCCGACAGTACAAGCCAACACGGCAAACAGGCCACAGGCGAAACAAGCGTACACTGGACTGTCCAAAGTAAATGCGCACAACGTGCAGGACTCTCTCAAACAACACGAAAATACAGAGAGCACAGAACAGCGGACCAACATCTACACGTGACATCGAACAATTACACACAACACCTGACCAAACACAAGAGAACTAAATAGGGTGCCTAATGAACACTAAACAATGAACAGGTGTAACAAACAGACAAAACCAATCAAACATGAAACATCGAACGGTGGCAGCTAGTACTCCGGAGACGACGACCGCCGAAGCCTGCCCGAACAAGGAGAAGGAGCCGCCTCGGCCGAAACCGTGACATTGATCTTACCATTTCTACCGATTCGCGTGCCAGTTATGGTTTTCATATGCACATTTTTCGTGGAACAGTTTCATTTAATTTATAATAACGTCTTCGTATCTCAATATCGTTATCATGTGGTTAATCAAAAGTAAAATCTAAATGAAAATGATACAAACCTAAAAACGAACTTATTTTGCCAACTACAGTACCAGTCAAAAAGTTTGGACACACTTACTCATTCCAGGGTTTCTTTATTTTTAGTATTTTCTACATTGTATAATAATAGTAACACATATGGAATCATGTAGTAACCAAAAAAAGTGTTAAACAAATTAAAAATATATTTTATATTTGAGATTCTTTCAAAGTAGCCACCCTTTGCCTTGATGACAGCTTTGCACACTCTTGGCATTCTCTCAACCAGCTTCAAGAGGTAGTCACCTGGAATGCGTTTCAATTAACAGGTGTGCCTTGTTAAAAGTTAATCTGTGGAATTTATTTCCATCTTAATGCGTTTGAGCCAATCAGTTGTGTTGTGACAAGGTAGGGGTGGTATACAGAAAATAGCCCTATTTGGTAAAAGACCAAGTCCATATTATGGCAAGAACAGCTCAAATAAGCAAAGAGAAACAACAGTCCATCATTACTTTAAGACATGAAGGTCAGTCAGTACGAACATTTCAAGAACATCGAAAGTTTCTTCAAGTGCAGTCGCAAAAACCATCAAGCACTATGATGAAACTGGCTCTCATGAGGACCGCCACAGTAAAGGAAGACCCAGAGTTAGCTCTGCTGCAGAGGATAAGTTCATTAGAGTTACCAGCCTCAGAAATTGCAGCCCAAATAACTGCTTCACAGAGTTCAAGTAACAGACACATCTCAACATCAACTGTTCAGAGGAGACTGCGTGAATCAGGCCTTCAGGGTCGAATTGCTGCAAAGAAATCACTACTAAAGGACACCAATAATAAGAAGAGACTTGCTTGGGCCAAGAAACACGAGCAATGGACATTAGACCGGTGGAAATGTGTCCTTTGGTCTGGAGTCCAAATTTGAGATTATTGGTTCCAACTGCTGTGAGACACAGAGTAGGTGAACGGATGATCTCCGCATGTGTGGTTCCCACCGTGAAGCATGGAGGAGGAGGTGTGATGGTGTGGGGGTGCTTTGCTAGTTACACTGTCAGTGATTTATTTAGAATTCAAAGCATGGCTACCAGCATGTCTACCACAGCATTCTGCAGCGATATGCCATCCCATCTGGTTTGGGCTTAGTGGGACTATCATTTGTTTTTCAACAGGACACAACCCAACACACCTCCAGGCTGTGTGAGGGCTATTTGACCAAGAAGGAGAGTGATGGAGTGCTGCATCAGATGACCTGGCTTCCACAATCACCCAACCTCAACCCAAGTGAGATGGTTTGGGATGAGTTGGACCGCAGAGTGAAGGAAAAGCAGCCAACAAGTGCTCAGCATATGTGGGAACTCCTTCAAGACTGTTGGAAAAGCATTCCAGGTGAAGCTGGTTGAGAGAATGCCAAGAGTTTGCAAAGCTGTCATCAAGGCAAAGAGTGGCTACTTTGAAAAATCTAAAATCTAAAATCTATTTTGATTCGTTTAACACTTTTTTGGTTACTACATGATTCCATATGTGTTATTTCATAGTTTCGATGTCTTCACTATTATTCTACAATGTAGAAAATAGTCAAAATAAAGAAAAACCATTGAATGAATAGGTGTGTCCAAACTTGTGATTGGTACTGTATGTAAAAATAGCCTACATAAAGCCAACCAATAAAAACATGTAGGTAGAAAATATCCTGATAAAAATAAATATCCTTTAAATCACATTGGCTAAGCATGGCCGGTCTGCAACAAACTTGAAACATGGTATCAACTGGGTCCAGCCCAACAAACTTGAAACATGGTATCAACTGGGTCCAGCCCAACGAACTAGAAACATGGTATCAACTGGTTCCAGCCCAACGAACTTGAAACATGGTATCAACTGTCCAGCCCAATGAACTTGAAACATGGTATCAACTGGGTCCAGCCCAACGAACTTGAAACATGGTATCAACTGGGTCCAGCCCAACGAACTTGAAACATGGTATCAACTGGGTCCAGCCCAACGAACTTGAAACATGGTATCAACTGGGTCCAGCCTAACGAACTTGAAACATGGTATCAACTGGGTCCAGCCCAACGAACTTGAAACATGGTATCAACTGTCCATCCCAACGAACTTGAAACATGGTATCAACTGGGTCCAGCCCAACGAACTTGAAACATGGTATCAACTGGGTCCAACCCAACGAACTTGAAACATTGTATCAACTGGGTCCAGCCCAACGAACTTGAAACATGGTATCAACTGTCCAGCCCAACGAACGTGAAACATGGTATCAACTGGGTCCAGCCCAACGAACTTGAAACATGGTATCAGCTGTCCAGCCCAACGAACTTCAAACATGGTATCAACTGGGTCCAGCCCAATGAACTTGAAACATGGTATCAACTGGGTCCAGCCCAATGAACTTGAAACATGGTATCAACTGGGTCCAGCCCAAAAACTTGAAACATGGTCTCAACTGGGTCCAGCCCAACGAACTTGAAACATGGTATCAACTGTCCAGCCCAACGAACTTGAAACATGGTATCAACTGGGTCCAGCCCAACGAACTTGAAACATGGTATCAACTGTCCAGCCCAACGAACTTGAAACATGGTATCAACTGTCCAGCCCAACAAACTTGAAACATGGTATCAACTGGGTCCAGCCCAACGAACTTGAAACATGGTATCAACTGGGTCCAGCCCAACGAACTTGAAACATGGTATCAACTGTCCAGCCCAACGAACTTGAAACATGGTATCAACTGGGTCCAGCCCAATGAACTTGAAACATGGTATCAACTGGGTCCAGCCCAATGAACTTGAAACATGGTATCAACTGTCCAGCCCAACGAACTTGAAACATGGTATCAACTGGGTCCAGCCCAAAGAACTTGAAACATGGTATCAGCTGTCCAGCCCAACGAACTTGAAACATGGTATCAACTGGGTCCAGCCCAATGAACTTGAAACATGGTATCAACTGGGTCCAGCCCAATGAACTTGAAACATGGTATCAACTGGGTCCAGCCCAACAAACTTGAAACATGGTCTCAACTGGGTCCAGCCCAAACGATCTTGAAACATGGTATCAACTGTCCAGCCCAACGAACTTGAAACATGGTATCAACTGGTCCAGCCCAACGAACTTGAAACATGGTATCAACTGCGGTCCAGCCTAACGAACTTGAAACATGGTATCAACTGGGTCCAGCCCAACGAACTTGAAACATGGTATCAACTGGGTCCAGCCCAACGAACTTGAAACATGGTATCAACTGGGTCCAGCCTAACGACCTTGAAACATGGTATCAACTGGGTCCAGCCTAACGACCTTGAAACATGGTATCAACTGGGTCCAAACCAACGAACTTGAAACATGGTATCAACTGTCCAGCCCAACGAACTTGAAACATGGTATCAACTGGGTCCAGCCCAACAAACTTGAAACATGGTATCAACTGTCCAGCCCAACGAACTTGAAACATGGTATCAACTGGGTCCAGCCCAATGAACTTGAAACATGGTATCAACTGGGTCCAGCCCAATGAACTTGAAACATGGTATCAACTGAGTCCAGCCCAACAAACTTGAAACATGGTATCAACTGGGTCCAGCCCAACGAACTTGAAACATGGTATCAACTGTCCAGCCCAACGAACTTGAAACATGGTAACAACTGGGTCCAGCCCATTGAACTTGAAACATGGTATCAACTGGGTCCAGCCCAATGAACTTGAAACATGGTATGAACTGGGTCCAGCCCAATGAACTTGAAACATGGTATCAACTGGGTCCAGCCCAACAAACTTGAAACATGGTCTCAACTGGGTCCAGCCCAACGAACTTGAAACATGGTCTCAACTGGGTCCAGCCCAACGAACTTGAAACATGGTATCAACTGTCCAGCCCAACGAACTTGAAACATGGTATCAACTGGGTCCAGCCCAACGAACTTGAAACATGGTATCAACTGTCCAGCCCAACGAACTTGAAACATGGTATCAACTGTCCAGCCCAACGAACTTGAAACATGGTATCAACTGGGTCCAGCCCAATGAACTTGAAACATGGTATCAACTGGGTCCAGCCCAACGAACTTGAAACATGGTATCAACTGGGTCCAGCCCAACGAACTTGAAACATGGTATCAACTGGGTCCAGCCTAACGAACTTGAAACATGGTATCAACTGTCCAGCCCAACGAACTTGAAACATGGTATCAACTGTCCAGCCCAACGAACTTGAAACATGGTATCAACTGTCCAGCCCAACGAACTTGAAACATGGTATCAACTGGGTCCAGCCCAACAAACTTGAAACATGGTATCAACTGTCCAGCCCAACGAACTTGAAACATGGTATCAACTGGGTCCAGCCCAATGAACTTGAAACATGGTATCAACTGTCCAGCCCAACGAACTTGAAACATGGTATCAACTGGGTCCAGCCCAATGAACTTGAAACATGGTATCAACTGGGTCCAGCCCAACAAACTTGAAACATTGTCTCAACTGGGTCCAGCCCAACGAACTTGAAACATGGTATCAACTGTCCAGCCCAACGAACTTGAAACATGGTATCAACTGGGTCCAGCCCAACGAACTTGAAACATGGTATCAACTGTCCAGCCCAACGAACTTGAAACATGGTATCAACTGTCCAGCCCAACGAACTTGAAACATGGTATCAACTGTCCAGCCCAACGAACTTGAAACATGGTATCAACTGTCCAGCCCAACGAACTTGAAACATGGTATCAACTGGGTCCAGCCCAACGAACTTGAAACATGGTATCAACTGGGTCCAGCCCAACGAACTTGAAACATGGTATCAACTGGGTCCAGCCCAACGAACTTGAAACAGGGTATCAACTAGGTCCAGCCCAACGAACTTGAAACATGGTATCAACTGGGTCCAGCCCAATGAACTTGAAACATGGTATCAACTGGGTCCAGCCCAACAAACTTGAAACATGGTATCAACTGGGTCCAGCCCAACGAACTTGAAACATGGTATCAACTGGGTCCAGCCCAACAAACTTGAAACATGGTATCAACTGGGTCCAGCCCAACGAACTTGAAACATGGTATCAACTGGGTCCAGCCCAACGAACTTGAAACATGGTATCAACTAGGTCCAGCCGAAACGAACTTGAAACATGGTATCAACTGGGTCCAGCCTAACGAACTTGAAACATGGTATCAACTGGGTTCAGCCCAACGAACTTGAAACATGGTATCAACTGGGTCCAGCCCAATGAACTTGAAACATGGTATCAACTGTCCAGCCCAACGAACTTGAAACATGGTATCAACTGGGTCCAGCCCAACGAACTTGAAACATGGTATCAGCTGTCCAGCCCAACGAACTTGAAACATGGTATCAACTGGGTCCAGCCCAATGAACTTGAAACATGGTATCAACTGGGTCCAGCCCAACGAACTTGAAACATGGTATCAACTGTCCAGCCCAACGAACTTGAAACATGGTATCAACTGTCCAGCCCAACGAACTTGGAAACATGGTATCAACTGTCCAGCCCAACGAACTTGAAACATGGTATCAACTGGGTCCAGCCCAATGAACTTGAAACATGGTATCAACTGGGTCCAGCCCAACGAACTTGAAACATGGTATCAACTGGGTCCAGCCCAACGAACTTGAAACATGGTATCAACTGTCCAGCCCAACGAACTTGAAACATGGTATCAACTGTCCAGCCCAACGAACTTGAAACATGGTATCAACTGTCCAGCCCAACGAACTTGAAACATGGTATCAACTGTCCAGCCCAACGAACTTGAAACATGGTATCAACTGGGTCCAGCCCAACGAACTTGAAACATGGTATCAACTGGGTCCAGCCCAACGAACTTGAAACATGGTATCAACTGGGTCCAGCCCAACGAACTTGAAACATGGTATCAACTGGGTCCAGCCCAATGAACTTGAAACATGGTATCAACTGGGTCCAGCCCAACAAACTTGAAACATGGTATCAACTGGGTCCAGCCCAACGAACTTGAAACATGGTATCAACTGGGTCCAGCCCAACAAACTTGAAACATGGTATCAACTGGGTCCAGCCCAACGAACTTGAAACATGGTATCAACTGGGTCCAGCCCAACGAACTTGAAACATGGTATCAACTAGGTCCAGCCCAACGAACTTGAAACATGGTATCAACTGGGTCCAGCCCAACGAACTTGAAACATGGTATCAACTGGGTCCAGCCCAACGAACTTGAAACATGGTATCAACTGGGTCCAGCCCAATGAACTTGAAACATGGTATCAACTGTCCAGCCCAACGAACTTGAATCATGGTATCAGCTGTCCAGCCCAACGAACTTGAAACATGGTATCAACTGGGTCCAGCCCAATGAACTTGAAACATGGTATCAACTGGGTCCAGCCCGAATGAACTTGAAACATGGTATCAACTGGGTCCAGCCCAACAAACTTGAAACATGGTCTCAACTGGGTCCAGCCCAACGAATTTGAAACATGGTATCAACTGTCCAGCCCAACGAACTTGAAACATGGTATCAACTGGGTCCAACCCAAAGAACTTGAAACATGGTATCAACTGTCCAGCCCAACGAACTTGAAACATGGTATCAACTGTCCAGCCCAACGAACTTGAAACATGGTATCAACTGTCCAGCCCAACGAACTTGAAACATGGTATCAACTGGGTCCAGCCCAATGAACTTGAAACATGGTATCAACTGGGTCCAGCCCAATGAACTTGAAACATGGTATCAACTGGGTCCAGCCCAACGAACTTGAAACATGGTATCAACTGGGTCCAGCCCAACGAACTTGAAACATGGTATCAACTGGGTCCAGCCCAAACGAACTTGAAACATGGTATCAACTGGGTCCAGCCCAACGAACTTGAAACATGGTATCAACTGGGTCCAGCCCAATGAACTTGAAACATGGTATCAACTGGGTCCAGCCCAACAAACTTGAAACATGGTATCAACTGGGTCCAGCCCAACGAACTTGAAACATGGTATCAACTGGGTCCAGCCCAACAAACTTGAAACATGGTATCAACTGGGTCCAGCCCAACGAACTTGAAACATGGTATCAACTGGGTCCAGCCCAACGAACTTGAAACATGGTATCAACTATGTCCAGCCCAACGAACTTGAAACATGGTATCAACTGGGTCCAGCCTAACGAACTTGAAACATGGTATCAACTGGGTCCAGCCCAACGAACTTGAAACATGGTATCAACTGGGTCCAGCCCAATGAACTTGAAACATGGTATCAACTGTCCAGCCCAACGAACTTGGAAACATGGTATCAACTGGGTCCAGCCCAACGAACTTGAATCATGGTATCAGCTGTCCAGCCCAACGAACTTGAAACATGGTATCAACTGGGTCCAGCCCAATGAACTTGAAACATGGTATCAACTGGGTCCAGCCCGAATGAACTTGAAACATGGTATCAACAGGGTCCAGCCCAACAAACTTGAAACATGGTCTCAACTGGGTCCAGCCCAACGAACTTGAAACATGGTATCAACTGTCCAGCCCAACGAACTTGAAACATGGTATCAACTGGGTCCAGCCCAAAGAACTTGAAACATGGTATCAACTGTCCAGCCCAACGAACTTGAAACATGGTATCAACTGTCCAGCCCAACGAACTTGAAACATGGTATCAACTGTCCAGCCCAACGAACTTGAAACATGGTATCAACTGGGTCCAGCCCAATGAACTTGAAACATGGTATCAACTGGGTCCAGCCCAACGAACTTGAAACATGGTATCAACTGGGTCCAGCCCAACGAACTTGAAACATGGTATCAACTGGGTCCAGCCTAACGAACTTGAAACATGGTATCAACTGTCCAGCCCAACGAACTTGAAACATGGTATCAACTGTCCAGCCCAACGAACTTGAAACATGGTATCAACTGGGTCCAGCCCAACAAACTTGAAACATGGTATCAACTGTCCAGCCCAACGAACTTGAAACATGGTATCAACTGTCCAGCCCAACGAACTTGAAACATGGTATCAACTGTCCAGCCCAACGAACTTGAAACATGGTATCAACTGGGTCCAGCCCAACGAACTTGAAACATGGTATCAACTGGGTCCAGCCCAACGAACTTGAAACATGGTATCAACTGGGTCCAGCCCAACGAACTTGAAACATGGTATCAACTGGGTCCAGCCCAACGAACTTGAAACATGTTATCAACTGGGTCCAGCCCAATGAACTTGAAACATGGTATCAACTGGGTCCAGCCCAACAAACTTGAAACATGGTATCAACTGGGTCCAGCCCAACGAACTTGAAACATGGTATCAACTGGGTCCAGCCCAACAAACTTGAAACATGGTATCAACTGGGTCCAGCCCAACGAACTTGAAACATGGTATCAACTGGGTCCAGCCCAACGAACTTGAAACATGGTATCAACTGGGTCCAGCCCAACGAACTTGAAACATGGTATCAACTGGGTCCAGCCCAACGAACTTGAAACATGGTATCAACTAGGTCCAGCCCAACGAACTTGAAACATGGTATCAACTGGGTCCAGCCTAACGAACTTGAAACATGGTATCAACTGGGTCCAGCCCAACGAACTTGAAACATGGTATCAACTGGGTCCAGCCCAATGAACTTGAAACATGGTATCAACTGTCCAGCCCAACGAACTTGAAACATGGTATCAACTGGGTCCAGCCCAACGAACTTGAATCATGGTATCAGCTGTCCAGCCCAACGAACTTGAAACATGGTATCAACTGGGTCCAGCCCAATGAACTTGAAACATGGTATCAACTGGGTCCAGCCCGAATGAACTTGAAACATGGTATCAACTGGGTCCAGCCCAACAAACTTGAAACATGGTCTCAACTGGGTCCAGCCCAACGAACTTGAAACATGGTATCAACTGTCCAGCCCAACGAACTTGAAACATGGTATCAACTGGGTCCAGCCCAAAGAACTTGAAACATGGTATCAACTGTCCAGCCCAACGAACTTGAAACATGGTATCAACTGTCCAGCCCAACGAACTTGAAACATGGTATCAACTGTCCAGCCCACACGAACTTGAAACATGGTATCAACTGGGTCCAGCCCAATGAACTTGAAACATGGTATCAACTGGGTCCAGCCCAATGAACTTGAAACATGGTATCAACTGGGTCCAGCCCAACGAACTTGAAACATGGTATCAACTGGGTCCAGCCCAACGAACTTGAAACATGGTATCAACTGGGTCCAGCCCAACGAACTTGAAACATGGTATCAACTGGGTCCAGCCCAACGAACTTGAAACATGGTATCAACTGGGTCCAGCCAAATGAACTTGAAACATGGTATCAACTGGGTCCAGCCCAACAAACTTGAAACATGGTATCAACTGGGTCCAGCCCAACGAACTTGAAACATGGTATCCAACTGGGTCCAGCCCAACAAACTTGAAACATGGTATCAACTGGGTCAGCCCAACGAACTTGAAACATGGTATCAACTGGGTCCAGCCCAACGAACTTGAAACATGGCATCAACTATGTCCAGCCCAACGAACTTGAAAACATGGTATCAACTGGGTCCAGCCTAACGAACTTGAAACATGGTATCAACTGGGTCCAGCCCAACGAACTTGAAACATGGTATCAACTGGGTCCAGCCCAACGAACTTGAAACATGGTATCAACTGTCCAGCCCAACGAACTTGAAACATGGTATCAACTGGGTCCAGCCCAAAGAACTTGAAACATGGTATCAACTGGGTCCAGCCCAACGAACTTGAAACATGGTATCAACTGTCCAGCCCAACGAACTTGAAACATGGTATCAACTGTCCAGCCCAACGAACTTGAAACATGGTATCAACTGGGTCCAGCCAATGAACTTGAAACATGGTATCAACTGGGTCCACGCCCAACGAACTTGAAACATGGTATCAACTGGGTCCAGCCCAACGAACTTGAAACATGGTATCAACTGGTTCAGCCCAACGAACCGAACATGGTATCAATTGTCCAGCCCAACGAACTTGAAACATGGTATCAACTGAGAGGTCCAGCCCAACAAACTTGAAACATGGTATCAACTGTCCAGCCCAATGAACTTGAAACATGGTATCAACTGTCCAGCCCAACGAACTTGAAACAGTATCAACTAACGAATCCTGGAAACATGGTATCAACTGTCCAGCCCAACGAACTTGAAACATGGTATCAACTGGGTCCAGCCCAACGAACTTGAAACATGGTATCAACTGGGTCCAGCCCAACGAACTTGAAACATGGTATCAACTGGGTCCAGCCCAACTGAACTTGAAACATGGTATCAACGGGTCCAGCCCAACGAACTTGAAACATGATTATCAACTGGGTCCAGCCCAATGAACTTCAAACATGGTATCAACTGGGTCCAGCCCAACAAACTTGGAAACATGGTATCAACTGGGTCCAGCCCAACGAACTTGAAACATGGTATCAACTGGGTCCAGCCCAACAAACTTGAAACATGGTATCAACTGGGTCCAGCCCAAACGAACTTGAAACATGGTATCAACTGGGTCCAGCCCAACGAACTTGAAACATGTTATCAACTAGGTCCAGCCCAACTGAACTTGAAACATGGTATCAACTGGGTCCAGCCTAACGAACTTGAAACATGGTATCAACTGGGTCCAGCCCAACGAATCCTTGAAACATGGTATCAACTGGGTCCAGCCCAACGAACTTGAAACATGGTATCAACTGGGGTCCAGCCCAACGACTTGAAACATGGTATCAACTGGGTCCAGCCCAATGAACTTTGAAACATGGTATCAACTGGGTCCAGCCCAACAAACTTGAAACATGGTATCAACTGGGTCCAGCCAACGAACTTGAAACATCGGTATCAACTGGGTCCAGCCCAAACGAACTTGAAACATGGTATCAACTGGGTCCAGCCCAACTGAATTTGAAACATGGTATCAACTGGGTCCAGCCCAACGAACTTGAAACATCCGGTATCAACTGGGTCCAGCCCAACTGAACTTGGAAATATGGTATCAACTGGGTCCAGCTCTAACGAACTTGAAACATGGTATCAACTGGGTCCAGCCCAACGAACTTGAAACATGGATCAACTGGGTCCAGCCCAATGAACTTGAAACATGGTATCAACTGTCCAGCCCAACTTGAACTTGAAACATGGTATCAACTGGAGTCCAGCCCAACGACTGAAACATGGTATCAGCTGTCCAGCCCAACGAACTTGAACATGGTATCAACTGGGTCCAGCCCAATAGAGCTTGAAACATGGTATCAACTGGGGTCCAGCCCAATGAACTTGAAACATGGTATCAACTGGGTCCAGCCCAACAAACTTGAAACATGGTCTCAACTGGGTCCAGCCCAACGAACTTGAAACATGGTATCAGACTGTCCAGCCCAACGAACTTTGAAACATGGTAACAACTGGGTCCAGCCCAACGAACTTGAAACATGGTATCAACTGTCCAGCCCAACGAACTTGGAAAACATGGTATCAACTGTCCAGCCCAACGAACTTGAAACATGGTATCAATCTATCCAGCCCAACGAACTTGAAACATGGTATCCAACTGGGTCCAGCCCAAGTGAACTTGAAACATGGTATCAACTGGGTCCAGCCCAACAACTGAAACATGGTATCAACTGGGTCCAGCCCAACGAACTTGAAACATGGTATCAACTGTCCAGCCCAACGAACTTGAAACATGGTATCAACTGTCCAGCCCAACGAACTTGAAACATGGTATCAACTGATCCAGCCCAACGAACTTGAAACATGGTATCAACTGGGTCCAGCCCAACGAACTTGAAACATGGTATCAGCTACTGGGTCCAGCCCACACGAACTTGAAACATGGTATCAACTGGGTCCAGCTAACGAACTTGAAACATGGTATCAACTGGGTCCAGCCCAACGAACTTGAAACATGGTATCAACTGGGTTTCAGACGAACTTGAAAAGGAAACTGGTCCAGCCCAAAGAACTTGAACATGGTATCAACTGGGTCCAGCATCAACGAACTTGAAACATGGTATCAACTGGGTCCAGCCTAACCACCTGGGAACATGGTATCAACTGGGTCCAGCCTAACGACCTGAAACATGGTATCAACTGGGTCCAGCCCAACGAACTTGAAACATGGTATCAACTGTCCAGCAAATCAACTTGAAACATGGTATCAACTGGGTCCAGCCCAACAAACCTGAAACATGGTATCAACTGTCCAGCCCAACGAATCTTGAAACATGGTATCAACTTAGGTCCAGCCCAATGAACTTGAAACATGGTATCAACTGGGTCCAGCCCAATGAACTTGAAACATGGTATCAACTGAGTCCAGCCCAACAAACTTGAAACATGGTATCAACTGGGTCCAGCCCAACGAACTTGAAACATGGTATCAACTGTCCAGCCCAACGAACTTGAAACATGGGTATCAACTGGGTCCAGCCCAATGAACTTGAAACAGTGGTATCAACTGGGTCCAGCCCAATAAACTTGAAACATGGTATCAACTGTCCAGTAACGAACTTGAAACATGGTATCAACTGGGTCCAGCCCAACGAACTTGAAACATGGTATCAGCTGTCCAGAATCTAACTTGAAACATGGTATCAACTGGGTCCAGCCCAATGAACTTGAAATATGGTATCAACTGGGTCCAGCCCAAGGGAACTTGAAACATGGTCTCAACTGGGTCCAGCCCAACGAACTTGAAACATGGTATCAACTGGGTCCAGCCCAACGAACTTGAAACATGGTATCAACTGTCCAGCCCAACGAACTTGAAACATGGTATCAACTGTCCAGCCCAACGAACTTGAAACACTGGTATCAACTGTCCAGCCCAACGAACTTGAAACATGGTAATCAACTGGGTCCAGCCCAATGAATTTGCAAACATGGTATCAACTGGGTCCAGCCCAACGAACTAAAAACATGGTATCAACTGGGTCCAGCCCAATCGAACTTGAAACATGGTATCAACCGGGTCCAGCCTTCCAACGAACTTGAAACACTGGTAAAAACTTGTCCAGCCCAACAAACTTGAAACATGGTATCAACTGTCCAGCGCAACAACTTGAAACATGGTATCATCTGGGTCCAGCCCAACAAACTTGAAACATGGTATCAACTGTCCAGCCCAACGAACCTGAAAATGGGTTATCAACTGTCCAGCCCAATCGCAAACTTGAAACATGGTATCAACGCTGTCCAGCCCATCGAACTTGAAACATGGTATCAACTGGGTCCAGCCCAACGAACTTGGAAACATGGTATCAACTGGGTCCAGCCCAACGAACTTGAAACATGGTATCAACTGGGTCAGCCAACGAACTCTGAAACATGGTATCAACGTAGCTTCAGCCCAACGAACTTGAAACATGGTATCAACTGGGTCCAGCCCAATGAACTGAAACATGGTATCAACTGGGTCCAGCCCAACAAACTTGAAACATGGTATCAACTGGGTCCAGCCAAACGAACTTGAAACATGGTATCAACTGGGTCCAGCCCAACAAACTGGAAACAGGTATCAACTTCGGTCCAGCTAACGAACTTGAAACATGGTATCAACTGGGTCCAGCCTAACGAACCTTGAAACATGGTATCAACTAGGTCCAGCCCGCAACGAACTTGAAACATGGTATCAACTGGGTCCAGCCTTCGCAAGACTCCGAAACATGGTATCAACTTTGGGTCCAGCCCAACGAACTTGAAACATGGTATCAACCTGGGTCCAGCCCAATGAACTTGAAACATGGTATCAACTGTCCAGCCCAACGAACTTGAAACATGGTATCAACTGGGTCCAGCCCAACGAACTTGAAACATGGTATCAGCTGTCCAGCCCAACGAACTTGAAACATGGTATCAACTGGGTCCAGCTCAATGAATTTGAAACATGGTATCAACTGGGTCCAGCCCAACAAACTTGAAACATGGTCTCAACTGGAACAGCCCAACGAACTTGAAACATGGTATCAACTGTCCAGCCCAACGAACTTGAAACATGGTATCAACTGGGTCCAAGCCCAACGAACTTGAAACATGGTATCAACTGTCCAGCCCATAACGAACTTGAAACATGGTATCAACTGTCCAGCCCAACGAACGAAACATGGTATCAACTGTCCAGCCCAACGAACTTGAAACATGGTATCAACTGGGTCCAGCCCAATGAACTTGAAACATGGTATCAACTGGGTCCAGCCCAACGAACTTGAAACATGGTATCAACTGGGTCCAGCCACAATCGAACTTGGAAACATGGTATCAACTGTCCAGCCCAACGAACCTGAAACATGGTATCAACTGTCCAGCCCAACGAACTTGAAACATGGTATCAACTGGGTTCAGTCCATCGAACTTGAAACATGGTATCAACTGGGTCCAGCCCAACGAACTTGAAACATGGTATCAACTGGGTCCAGCCCAACGAACTTGAAACATGGTATCAACTGGGTCCAGCCCAACGAACTTGAAACATGGTATCAGATTGGGTCCAGCCCAACGAACTTGAAACATGGTATCAACTGGTCCAGCCCAAATAACTGAAACATGGTATCAACTGGGTCCAGCCCAAACGAAACTGGAAACATGGTATCAACTGTCCAGCCCAACTAACTTGAAACATGGTATCAATGGGTTCAGCCAATGAACTTGAAACATGGTATCAACTGGGTCCAGCCCAACAAACTTGAAACATGGTCTTCAACTGGGTCCAGCCCAAACGAACTTGGCAAACATGGTATCAACTGTCCAGCCCAACGAACTTGAAACATGGTATCAACTGTCCAGCCCAAAGAACTTGAAACATGGGTATCAACTGTCCAGCCCAATCGAACTTGAAACATGGTATCAAC
Source organism: Coregonus clupeaformis (assembly GCF_020615455.1). Taxonomy (NCBI): domain Eukaryota; kingdom Metazoa; phylum Chordata; class Actinopteri; order Salmoniformes; family Salmonidae; genus Coregonus; species Coregonus clupeaformis. The sequence goes on from NW_025534916.1 coordinate 52,029, forward strand.
TGGGTCCAGCCCAATGAACTTGAAACATGGTATCAACTGGGTCCAGCCCAACAAACTTGAAACATGGTATCCAACTGGGTCCTGTACTCGAACATTCCGAAACATGGGCATCAACTGGTCCATAACGAACTTGAAACATGGTATCAACTGGGTCCAGCCCAACGAACCAGAAACATGGTATCAACTGGGTCCAGCCTAATGAACTTGAAACATGGTATCAACTGGGTCCAGCCCAACAAACTTGAAACATGGTATCAACTGGGGTCCAGCCTCCAACGAACTTGAAACATGGTATCAACTGGAGTCCAGCCCAACGAACTTGAAACATGGTATCAACTGGGTCCAGCCCAACGAACTTCGAAACATGGTATCAACTGGGTCCAGCCCAACGAACTTGAAACATGGTATCAACGTAGGTCCAGCCCAACAGAACTGAAAACATGGTATCAACTGGGTCCAGCCTAACGAACTTGAAACATGGTATCAACTGAGTCCAGCCCAACGAACTTCAGAAACATGGTATCAACTGTCCAGTCCATACCGAACTTGAAACATGGTATCAACTGGGTCCAGCCCAACGAACTTGAAACATGGTATCAACTGCTCCAGCCCAACGAACTTGAAACATGGTATCAACTGGGTCCAGCCCAATGAACTTGAAACATGGTATCAACTGGGTCCAGCCCAATGAACTTGAAACATGGTATCAACTGGGTCCAGCCAACAAACTTGTGGAAACATGGTATCAACTGGGTCCAGCCCAATGAACTTGGAAACATGGTATCAACTCTCCAGCCCAACGAACTTGAAACATGGTATCAACTGGGGTCCAGCCCAATGAACTTGAAACATGGTATCAACTGGGTCCAGCCAACGAAGCAGAAACATGGTATCCAACTGGGTCCAGCCCAACGAACTTGAATACAGGGTATCAACTGGGTCCAGCCCAACGAACTTGAAACATGGTATCAACTGGGTCCAGCCCAATGAACTTGAAACATGGTATCAACTGGGTCCAGCCCAACAAACTTGAAACATGGTATCAACTGGGTCCAGCCCAACCGAACTCTGAAACATGGCATCAACTGGGTCCAGCCCAACAAACTTGAAACGTGGTATCAACTGGGGTCCAGCCCAACGAACTTGAAACATGGTATCAACTGGGTCCCAGCCCAACGAAACTTGAAACATGGTATCAACTAGGTCCAGCCCAGCAACGAACTTGAAACATGGTATCAACTGGGTCCCAGCCTAAAGCAACTTGAAACATGGTATCAACTGGGTCCAGCCCAACGAACTTGAAACATGGTATCAACTGTCCAGCCCAACGAACTTGAAACATGGTATCAACTGGGTCCAGCCCAACGAACTTGAAACATGGTATCAACTGTCCAGCCTAACGAACTTGAAACATGGTATCAACTGTCCAGCCCAACGAACTTGAAACATGGTATCAACTGAGTCCAGCCCAATGAACTTGAAACAGGTATCAACAAGGTCCAGCCAATGAACTTGAAACATGGTATCAACTGGTTCAGCCCAACAAACTTGAAACATGGTATCAACTGGGTCCAGCCCAACGCAACTTGAAACATGGTATCAACTGTCCAGCCCAACGAACTTGAAACATGGTATCAACTGGGTCCAGCCCAATGAACTTGAAACATGGTATCAACTGTCACAGCCCAACGAACTTGAAACATGGTATCAACTGGGTCCAGCCCAACGAACTTGAAACATGGTATCAGCTGTCCAGCCCAAACGAACCGAAACATGGTATCAACTGGGTCCAGCTCCAACGAACTTGAAACATGGTATCAACTGGGTCCAGCCCAACGAACTTGAAACATGCGTATCAACTGGGTCCAGCCCAACTGAACTTGAAACATGGTCATCAACTGGGTCCAGCCCAATGAACTTGAAACATGGTATCAACTGTCCAGCCTGAAGCTTGTGCTATCGAACTTGTAACATTGTATCAAATATTCTGGGGCCCTCAGTTTCCTTGCTCCAGTGAGCTCGGGACAGACACAGCTGCTATTTGAGCAAGGGATAAGAAGCAGTGGTTGATTTGGGCAGGAGCTCACTCGAGCTGAGTACCGGCACCTCAGATTGTTTTATAGAATATCAGCTCAAAAGAATTGTGGAGCTCTTGCACCTAAATATAAAACAGTACCAGCACCCAAAATGAGAACCGGAACCTATCTTCAGTCCAAGTCAAGCACTGATAAGAAGCCTATTTTAGACGTATCCCACTGGATCGGAGCATTACAATTTCCCTTTCACGCTGAGCGAGTTATCTATGAGGTGTTATACGCATCTATACCTCGATTGTAAAATGTACATTTAAACAATTTAAATAGTTAGATGTGTATAACGCCTCAGGTTATCAAAGGGAGAGAGCTGGAAAGATTTTTCAAATACATTGAGAAACTATTGTCATTCTCAGTGGATGTAAAACAGACTTTGCTTGAGGTGAAGAAAACATGACTTTGAGGAACTCCACAGTTCATTAGTGGTGGTGCGTTAAGCCAATCATAAATACTATCAGATCCCCAAAATGGGCACATTTATAAGGCAACATTTATGTGCGCAGGCCAGGTAGCCTAGTAGGACTACTTCCATGAATAATCAGGCCAGGTAGCCTTAGGACTACATCTATGAATAATCAGGCCAGGTAGCCCTAGGACTACTTATGAATAATCAGGCCAGGTAGCCTAGTTAGACTACTTCTAGTGAATAATCAGGCCAGGTAGCCTATAGGACCACTTCTATGAATAATCCAGGCCAGGTAGCCTATAGGACTACTTCTATGAATAATCAGGCCAGGTAGCCTATAGTCCTACTTGCTATGAATCAATCAGGTGAGTGTCCTTTTACTCAACATTGACAGGAACGCTGCAAACAGAAGATCATTAATAAATTGACAAAACTCAGATTCTGGAACTATTCAGATTCTGGAACTATTCATATTCTGGAACTATTCAGATTCTGGAACTATTTAGATTCTGGAACTATAAACTCGTAAAATGGAATGAAATAAACCATAACTTGTTTTCTCACAAGTGTAGCAGGTTGTTGTGGTCCTCAAACAATGTGTCCACTCTGACAATGAGAACAGGGGAAGACATTAAGATAGTTGCTTACTGTATGTACGGGGGGTGTTAATCAGATCTCCAGGCTTCTCTTCTGCTTCTTTCACTGTGACAGTTCTCTCCTTCACTGCAAAAACGTCTTCCTCTTCTTTCACTGTGACAGTCATCTCCTCCTCTTCCTCTTTCACCCCACAAACTCCATCCTCTTTCTCATCCTCCTCCTCTTTCACTGTAACATTCTCTTCTTTCACTCTGAAAGCTTCCTCCTCTTCTTTCACTCTGAAAGCTTCCTCCTCTTCTTTCACTCTGAAAGCTTCCTCCTCCTCTTTCACTCTGAAAGCTTCCTCCTCCTCTTTCACTCTGAAAGCTTCCTCCTCCTCTTTCACTCTGAAAGCTTCCACCTCTTCTTTCACTCTGAAAGCTTCCTCCTCCTCTTTCACTCTGAAAGCTTCCTCCTCTTCTTTCACTCTGAAAGCTTCCTCCTCCTCTTTCACTCTGAAAGCTTCCTCCTCTTCTTTCACTGTAACATCCTCCTCCTCTTTCACTCTGAACGCGTCCCTCTTTTTCACTGTAACGTCTTTCTCTCCTTCTTTCACGGTAACCAGCCTCACCCTCTACTTGTTTTCGATTGCAACATCCTCCCTCTTCCTCCTCCTCTTTCACTAGAGCTTCTTTCTCCGTCCAGCAGACCTCTCTTCTTTAGCAGGAGGAGAGTAGCTTAGTGAGCTCATGGTCGGGGATGTTAGCTAGCTAGGCCGAGGCTAGTGCTAACTTAACCAGCCAGCTAGCTGACTAACAACAACAACGTCAACATGAAATTAAATGGGGTAACTGAGTGCTTCTACGCACAGAAGTGCGTTTAAAACATAGTGGCATATAAACAACGAAATAGTCTAAAGAGCTTGAATGTCCCGACCTCATGTTTGCCTAACAAGCTACCGAGGAGGCTGATTGTTGTATGAAAGAAGCGTCCGTCCTCAAGATTATACGTCACACTGGTAAACACTCGCCTGGAAAGACCCACATCGCCATCTACTGACTGGAGTGGGTGAAGCAGTTGAGGGGATCTTTATATTTATTTTTTTCTCCGTTACATAATATACAGTGTCAAAAACACAACCAGTCTTATACAATGGGGGGTGGGGGAAATACACATCTGAACTGGGCTTTCTGTCTTTATGGCTTTTTATGGCTTTATGGCTTTATGGGTTTATGGTAGGGGGGAACTGGGCTTTATGGCTTTATGGTGGGGGAACTGGGCTTTATGGCTTCATGGTGGGGGAACTGGGCTTTATGGCTTTAATGGTGGGGGGGAACTGGGCTTTCTGGTGGTGGGGGAACTGGGCTTTATGGCTTTATGGTGGGGGGAACTGGGCTTTATGGCTTTGCGGTGGGGGAACTGGGCTATGGCTTTATGGTGAGGGGAACTGGGCTTTATGGCTTTATGGTGGGGAAACTGGGCTTTATGGCTTTATGGTGGGGGAACTGGGCTTTATGGCTTTGCGATGGGGGAACTGGGCTTTATGGCTTTGTGGCTTTATGGCTTTATGGTGGGGGAAACTGCGCTTTTATGGCTTTATGGTGGGGGAACTGGGCTTTATGGCTTTATGGTGGGGGGGAACTGGGCTTTATGGCTTTATGGCTTTATGGTGGGGGGGAACTGGGCTTTTATGGCTTTATGGTGGGGGAACTGGGCTTTATGGCTTTATGGTGGGGGGAACTGGGCTTTTTTGGCTTTATGGTGGGGGGAACTGGGCTTTATGGGTTTATGGTGGGGGAACTGGGCTTTATGGCTTTATGGTGGGGGGGGGGAACTAGGCTTTATGGCTTTGATGGTGGGGGAACTGGGCTTTATGGCTTTATGGTGGGGGGGACTGGGCTTTATGGCTTTGTGGTGGGGGGACTGGGCTTTATAGTCTTTATGGTGGGGGAACTGGGCTTTTTATGGCTTTATGGTGGGGGAACTGGGCTTATGGCTTTATGGCTTTATGGCTTTATGGTGGGGGGAACTGAGCTTTATGGCTTTATGGTGGGGAACTGGGCTTTGTGGCTTTATGGCTTTATGGTGGGGGAACTGGGCTAGGGCTTTTATGGTGGGGGAACTGGGCTTTATGGCTTTATGGTGGGGGGAACTGGGCTTTATGGCTTTTGCGGTGGGGGAACTGGGCTTTATGGCTTTATGGTGGGGGGGAACTTGTTAGGCTATGGTTCAACCCAGCACTCAGAGAAACAACAAGTCAAAGGGAGTGGAAGAACAAAAATATTTAATCAAAGTTAAAATTGTCTTAGTCCAAAACAACTGAAGTAAAGGGAACAGAGTGGGCTAGTCGGCTCCGGAGGAAGGAGAGGCTGAGGCAGGCAGGGGCAGGCAGGCAGGCAGGCAGGCAGACCGACAGGCAGGAAGGGAGGCAGGTTGGGAGATATGTCGAACTAAAGACAAACAACGACAGGTTAAGGAGAGTGGAGAGCCAGGCTGAAGACAAAGACAAAATAACTTTTACTGGTGAGCCAAGTTACCGCTCTGGTAAGAACAACGATCTGGCGCCGGTGGAGAGCCAGCCCAGGAATAAGTAGTGGCAGGTTGATGAGAGGAATAGGATGCAGCTGCGTGGCAGGAATCACTGGAAACAACCCGCAGCTGCTACGGAGAGGCAGATCCTGGAGCACGCCCTGATCCACTCCGCACACCCACATAAAGGGGACAAACACACATACAGATAAACAGAAAGAGGGGACAAAAACAAGGAGGAAGGGAAACAGAAAAGGGAGAGACAAGCTTGCCCACATAACAGTACCCCCTCAATGGTCGCCACCTGGCGACCACCAGGCCCTGTCAGGGTTGCCGTGATGGAAGTCCGTGATCAGCTGAGGATCCAACACAAAAACGCTTTAGGGACCCAAGACCTCTCCTCTGGTCCTAACCTTCCCAATCGACTAGGTATTGGAGACCCCTACCCCGCCTCCGAGAGTCCAGGTCCTACTGACGGTGTAGGCCGGATGTCGTCAATGAGGCGAACAGGTGGAGGTGGATCGGCCGGCTGGACACAAAGGCTGGAGGACACAGGTTTTTTGGGAGACGTGGAAAGTAGAGTGTATCTTCATGGCTGAAGGTACAACTTCAAACAGAAGCAGCGGGGTTAATGATGGACTCCACCACAAACGGACCCAGGTACCGAGGAGACAGCTTATGATTTGACGGTGAGAGGTACGTTCTTAGATGACAGCCAAACCTCTTGACCAGGATGAAACACAGGTAGGAGTCCTGCTCCTATCTCGCTGTTGTCTTGTTCCTGTCGTGGTCCGAAGCAATGCTTCCCAGCGTCGCTCCACACTCTCTGGCAGCGGCGGAGGTTCTCCTGAACCGAAGGAACAGCCAATTCTTCTCTGAGCAGGAAACAGAGGGGGTTGATAACCCATGGTAACCTCTCCCGAAGGGTGAAAGACCGGTGGCAGAGGCGGTGAGGGAGTTGTGGGCGTACTCTATCCAGGGCAGATGTTTGGCCCAGGATGATGGATGTTGAGCAGCCACACAACAGATGGGTTGCTTCGAGGTTTTGGTTGGCTCTTTCTGTTTGACCGTTGGTCTGGGGATGAAACCCTGAGGACAGACTAACGGGAAGCACCCAAGCAGAACAGAAAACCTTCCAAACACCTGGGAAGTAAACTGTGGGCCTCTATCAGATACGATAGTCCAGGTATTCCATGGGACGGAATACATGTTTGTGGACTAGAGGTCCGCTGTCTCACTGGCAGACGGTAATTTTGGTAATGCTATATAGTGGACAGATTTAGAGAATCTGTCCACAATGTGTAAGTATAGTATCATTACCTTCAGACTTGGGTAGGCCGGTGACAAAATCCATGGCAATGTGGGACCAGGGACGGCTGGGAACTGGGAGGGGTAGCAGCAGCCCCGGGGGGACTGATGGGAGGCTTTGCCCGAGCACAGGTTGACAGGCTGCCCAAAAGCCCGAACGTCAGTTTCCATTGAAGGCCACCAAAATGTTCTCCTAGCTTGTCTTAACCAGTCTCATCCCAGGGTGACCAGCAAAACGGGAGGTGTGAATCCACTGCAACACCTGAGACCGACCGTCTCGGGAACAAAGAGTAGGTTGGGAGGTCCATCACCGGTCCGGGTCCGTGGCAAGTGCAGTCTTCACAAGAGACTCGATCTCCCACTGAACAGCCGCCACGACGCATGAGAGGAAGGCAGGACTGCCTCAGGCTCATGGTCTCCGAAGGGTCAGCAAACTGGCGGGACAAAGCATCTGGTTTAACATTTCTTGACCCCGGTCTGTATGTAAGAATAAAGTTAAACCTACTAAAAACAGAGCCCATCTGGCTTGGCGTGAGTTGAGTCTCTTAGTGGCTTGGATGTAAAGCCTGAAGTTTTTGTGGTCAGTCCAGACCACAAACGGCAGTTCAGCTCCATCCAGCCAGTGCCGCCATTCTTCCAGTGCAAGCTTGACCGCCAGCAGTTCCCGGTTTCCAACGTCGTAATTCCGTTCTGTGGGTGACAATTTCTTGGAGAAAAAAGCACAGGGGTGAAGCTTTTGGTCAGTGGGGAGCGCTGGGAGAGGACTGCTCCCACACCTGAGTCCGACGCGTCCACCTCCACAACAAACTGCAGAGAGGTATTGGGGTGTATCAACACGGGGAGGTGGAAAACAGTTCCCTTCAAAACCCCTACCGCCTGCTCCGCCTCAGGGGACCACCGAAAAGGACTTTAGGAGATGTGAGTCTTGTAAGGGGTGCCACCACTCTACTAAAACCCTTAATGAATCTTACGGTAGAAGTTAGCAAAGCCCAAAAATCGTTGGAAGTTGCTTACGGGTGGTGGGTGTGGGCCATTCCGTCACTGCCCGGATCTTCTCAGGGGTCCGCCTTCACCTGCCCGCTCTCAATTGAGGAATCCAAGGAACGATGTAGACTGTTTGTGGAACTACACTTCTCTGCTTTGACGTACAGCTTGTTCTCCAAGAGCCGTTGAAGGACTTGACGGACGTGTGACTCATGCTCCTCGGGTGACTTGGAAAAAACAAGAATATCATCCAGGTATACAAAGACAAACGGTTCAAAAAAAATCCCTAAGAACATCGTTCACCATGGCGAAAACCGCAGGGGCATTTGAAAGCCCAAAGGGCATGACCAAATACTCAAAATGTCCCAGTGGAGTGTTGAAAGCGGTTTTCCACTCATCTCCCCCTTTCGGATTCGGACAAGGTGATAAGACATTCCTGAGGTCGAGCTTGGAAAACACTGTGGCGCCATGCAGAGGTTCAAAGCTGAGTTGATGAGTGGAAGGGGATACTTGTTTTTAACAGTTATGTTGTTTAAACCCCTGAAATCGATACAGGGGCGTAACGACTTGTCCTTCTTTTCCACGAAAAGAAACCTGCACCCAAAGGGAGACGACGAGGGACGGATTATGCTCCGAGACCAGAGAATTACCAATGTACTGCTCCATTGCTCTCTCTTTCGGTCGGGACAGATTGTATAAACCGACTAGAGGGCAAGGGAGCACCAGGAAGCAGTTCATAGGGGCAATCATAAGGCCTATTGGTGGTAGAGACAGAGCCTTGTCCTTACTGAAAACCTCCGCTAAGTCATGGTATTCTTTGGGGACAGATGACAGATCAAGAGGAGCTGAGGGAGGAGTTGGGTTACACTTAGTGGGGGAACCGCTGACCTCAGGCAACTCGGAATGGCAGTTAGTGCTCCAACGGGTGAGAATGGTGTGACGTGTCCAATCAATTTGTGCTGGTTGTGAAAAGAGCCAACCAGGGGAAGCCAAGGATTAGGGAGGTGGCTGGGAGACATAACTCTTAGCTGAATGCTTTCACAATGATTGCCAGGAAATCATAGGGAAACGGGTGGTTTGATGAGTTATCTCCACGAGGAGGCGCCCATCAAGGGCTGTGACCCGAATGGGGGTAGGTAGTGGCTCCATGGGGATACGAGCTTGTGTCGAACTGGTGGCTAGTAAAAGTTATCTTCTGCACCTGAGTCTATGAGAGCTGAGAGTGGCAGGGAATGACTCTGGAAACGTAAGGTTACAGGTACTTGTAATCGGGGAATGATGGGTTCAGGATCTAACTCTGGGCTCGCAAGTAGACCCACCGTAGAGCGAGCCTTGTCTTTTGGCCGCTTAGGGCATGTAGCCAGAATGTGTGTGGCGTCTCCACAGTAGGCACTACCCGCCTGGAGGCGCCGTTGCCGCTCTGCTGGAGGTAGTCGAGCTCGACCCACTTGCATAGGTTCCTCCTCTGTGCTCGGGATGGAATCAGGAACAAGAAGCTGCCGACTCCGGAGAGGCTGAGACTCGAGTGGTTGAAGGCTGGGGAACTCGTCCTCCTAGATGTGGCCGATCGCCTCTCTCCCGACGCCTCTCCGCAACCGATTGTCTAGCTTGATGGACAGGGAAACGAGAGAATGTAAATCATGTGGCTCATCACGAGCAGCCAGTTCATCCTTAATGGCTTCATTCAAACCGTTTAGAAATGCTCCTTGAAGTGCCACATTGTTCCACTTTGGAGTCCGGCTGCCAATGTCCAGAACTCAATAGAGTACTCTGCACACTGTTAGAACCCTGCCTCAAATTAAAAAAAGTATCTTGGAGGGAATTACCCACATGGTCAGGATGCGACAAAACAGTCTTCAATTTAGCAGAGAAATCAGCAAAAAGTCAATCCAGTCAAAGTTTGATCTGAGCACACAGCCTCAGCCCAAACCAGAGCTTTCCTCTTAACAGCCCCAGAACATAATGTACCTTAGATGAATCAGTAGAAAACGACAGTGGTCTCTGCCGAAAAATCAAGTCACACTGAAGCAAAAATCCGGCACTTGTCCAATTCTCCATTGAACGGTTCAGGCGACGTGACAGGGGTTCCCCGACGGAACGGCCTGCCAGTGTCCGAGGAAACAACTTGGGGTGCATCAAACTGAGTCAGAGAGAGATGGAGAACTGATAACAGACAATTTAGAGACGTGTGTAGTTAACTGAGTCACCTGGTTCCGCAGTTGATGATTATCTTCCACAAGAGTCCGAATCAACTGGTCATGCTGTCCTAGCAACGTTCCTTGAGCCTGGATAGCTTGTTGGAAGCTGTCTTTGTTTGCCCGTGCTGTTTCTCTGTTGGTCCATGGCCAGATCGTTCTGTTAGGCTATGGTTCAACCCAGCACTCAGAGAAACAACACGACAAAGGGAGTGGAAGAAACAAAATATTTAATCAAAGTTAAAATTGTCTTAGTCCAAAAACAACTCGAAGTAAAGGAACAGAGTGGGCTAGTCGGCTCCGGAGGAAGGAGAGGCTGAGGCAGGCAGGCAGGGCAGGCAGGCAGGCAGGCAGACCGACAGGCAGGAAGGCAGGCAGGTTGGGAGATATGTCCGAAACTAAAGACAAAACAAACGACAGGTTAAGGAGAGTGGAGAGCCAGGCTGAAGACAAAGACAAAATAACTTTACTGGTGAGCCAAGTTACCACTCTGGTAAGAACAACGATCTGGCGCCGGTGAGAGCCATGCCCAGGAATAAGTAGTGCAGGTTGATTAGAGAATAGGATGCAGCTGTGTAGGCAGGAATCACTGGAAACAACCCGCAGCTGCACAGGAGAGGCAGATCCTGAGCACGCCCCTGATCCACTCCAGACACACCCACATAAAGGGGACAAACACACATACAGATACAACAGAAAAAGAGGGGACAAAACAAGGAGGAAGGGAAACAGAAAAGGGAGAGACAAGCTGCCCACATAACAGAACTGGGCTTTATGGCTTTATGGTGGGGGGGGGAACTGGGCATTATGGCTTTATGGTGGGGGGAACTGGGCTTTATGGCTTTATGGTGGGGGGAACTGGGCTTTGTAGCTTTATGGTGGGGGGAACTGGGCTTTATGGCTTTATGGTGGGGGAACTGGGCTTTATGGCTTTATGGCTATTCTGACACTCGAACTGAAGTAGCTAGCCAATATCAGCGTGGTTTTTCAGAGCACAGACAGAAATGTAACACAAGGTCAAATAACTTTATGCAACATAAATTAGATAGTTAGGACTAAACTAGTGAAGCGACAAAATGCATATTGAATAAAACAGTCCAATGCTCTGCGACCTGATTAGGTCAGAAACAAAATGTCATCAAAGGTAAACTCCTCGGGGCAGCTCTCCTCCAGTAGAATGGGCCAGACGGTCAAATCCCCAACACAATGCCTGGCAGATCTAAACCTAATGTCTGCATCCAGATCTAATGGGCCAGACGGTCAAATCCCCAACACAATGCCTGGCAGATCTAAACCTAATGTCTGCATCCAGATCTAATGGGCCAGACGGTCAAATCCCCAACACAATGCCTGGCAGATCTAAACCTAATGTCTGCATCCAGATCTAATGGGCCAGACGGTCAAATCCCCAACACAATGCCTGGCAGATCTAAACCTAATGTGTGCATCCAGATCTAATGGGCCAGACGGTCAAATCCCCAACACAATGCCTGGCAGATCTAAACCTAATGTCTGCATCCAGATCTAATGGGCCAGACGGTCAAATCCCCCAACACAATGCCTGGCAGATCTAAACCTAATGTCTGCATCCAGATCTAATGGGCCAGACGGTCAAATCCCCAACACAATGCCTGGCAGGTCTAAACCTAATGTCTGCATCCAGATCTAATGGGCCAGACGGTCAAATCCCCAACACAATGCCTGGCAGATCTAAACCTAATGTCTGCATCCAGATCTAATGGGCCAGACGGTCAAATCCCCAACACAATGCCTGGCAGGTCTAAACCTAATGTCTGCATCCAGATCTAATGGGCCAGACGGTCAAATCCCCAACACAATTGCCTGGCAGATCTAAACCTAATGTCTGCATCCAGATCTAATGGGCCAGACGGTCAAATCCCCCAACACAATGCCTGGCAGATCTAAACCTAATGTCTGCATCCAGATCTAATGGGCCAGACGGTCAAATCCCCAACACAATGCCTGGCAGGTCTAAACCTAATGTCTGCATCCAGATCTAATGCAGCTTGATCGGATGACAGAAGTCACATTTAAGTGTCGGGTGTAACTGAGGCCGTAGATGCTCCATATCCTATTACTTTGAGGGTTTTATATAATATGACTAAATGTGTTTCTTTTCTGTGTTGGAGGGGCAGTCAAGAAATGGAACGGTAAGGCCACAGAACTCATGACATATGCAGAGCTGTGGGAGACCACCTCAAGCATGCCCCTGGTAGAGCCGGGGGTGGTGTTTACCACGGCCACCACGCCTTCATCAGGCTTGAAAAGCGGGGTTGATTTGTTTGATCCATTTGTTTGTTTCAGTTTTCAGTAGTTGAATCGCTTTGACTTATTGTTTATTTTCAACAAAAATGCACTGGATTGGTTGAAGTCGGTCATTGGGTTAATTTGTTTTGCAATATGTTCAGTTTTATTTATATAGCATATTCAGACATGGATGGAATGCAATGGCTTCACAGGAAAGACTAATAAAAACAATGAAAATAAACACGGAAATATTTCACTGACACAAACATGAGAATAAAAAAATAAAAAATTGAAAGACTAAAGAGCATTCTAAGGAAATGGATTGATTATAATAGTAAGAATATGATGTCATATCCAACCGAAAATATAAGCTAGTTTTACAACACTGTTTGTATACAGAATAATTGCACCAGTAATTGTAAATTGGTTGCATACATAATTGTGATTACTAAATGTTACATTACATTGAAATATGATGAACTATCAAAACCAAATGTACACCCCTTTGTTAATATGTATTGACAATAATTCACTTAATGGTGAGGCATGGAATAATTAAAAATGTATATTTTGTCAGGCTGGATGTTTGAAATATGAGTAGGTGATTTGAGTCATGATTCTTCAGTAGTGGAATAAAGACAATTAGCACTTGAATGTTGTAAAGAAATACTGGAGTGATGTAAGATTGTTAATAAAACTGTTCATAGACCCATTTTCTATACTGCGTCATTTTGCAAGGCGGGATACTGCCCAATGTCAAAACAGTTTTAACGTGTCCAAATCAATAACCAATATGCAGAAACAGTTTGTGATCAATTATAAACCTAAACATAAAATGTACTATCGACACAAACATGTTCCACAATAGTAATCATATTGCTTGAATTTTTTTTAACAACCACCTTATAAACTGCACAAGCACCAAAAACACAGTTGTTTTGACAAGTGGCAATAAATCACTAATATCGATTAGGGGAAAATCAGGTTGTACGTGTGTTGAAACTAACACAACTAAAAAATACACATGGAAACGGGCGATATCTTTTACTTCACTGGTTAGAGGACAACCTGCAGAAGACAGTCAGCTACATTTTGGAGTGATGCATTTAAATTTAGCGGTCCCCAAAGCGAAGAGAAACGCAACACTTATTTGTCATCACTCATATCGATATCACGTTTGAAATCAATTGCGCAAGAGGGAGATGAGGTTGCACGTCCTGTTAAAACTAACAGCTCAAACACCACATGGAATCTGGGAATAATGTGTACATCACTGGTCAGAGGACAATTTGTAGCAAACAGCTAGCTACATTTTGAAGTGTTGCATTTGACTCTGGTGTGAGTGGGTTTCGCCAACGTGGTAAGTGTAACACAACACTTTATTTGTTAATTACATAAATAGTACTTTTTCAATTCAGAGCCTGGATTTTTCCCCTAATGAGGCTAATATCCATATCACGCTGAAATCAATAGAACAGGGGAAAACGTGTAGGGTTCTACATTGTGACATTATTCATTTTAATTAAACTACTCCTAGTATTTGTGACATTTCATTGATATCATGAAACAACTCCTTCATGTATGTATTTTCTGATGTTTAATCAGAGATCTTTACCAGAGTACCTCTTCTCACATTGATTACAGCTATACGTTTTCTCTCCTGTGTGTATTTTTGGTGTATAGTCAGCTGGCTAGATGTGTAAAACTCTTCCCACATTGAGTACAGCTGTAAGGTTTCTCTCCTGTGTGTTTTTCTCAGATGTACTATCAGGCAGCTTGAGCGAAGAAAACGTTTCCCACATTGATTACAGCTATGAGGCCTCTCTCCTGTGTGTGTTCTCTGGTGTGATAGTAATGTATATAATTTTTTGAAAATATCTTTCCACAGTCAGAGCAGCTATAAGGTTTCTCTCCAGTGTGAATTCTCTGGTGTGATTGTAATGTATATAATTTTGAAAAGGTCTTCCCACAGTCAGAGCAGCAGTGAGGTTTCTCTCCAGTATGTATTCTCAGGTGTGCTATCAGGTTGCTTGATTGAGCAAAACTCTTCCCACATTGACTGCAGCTATAAGGTTTCTCTCCTGTGTGTGTTCTCTGGTGTGATTTAAAATTTCCTGAGATAGAAAAACTCTTTCCACAGTCAGAGCAGTGGTAAGATTTCTCTCCTGTGTGTGTGTTCTCTGGTGGATAGTCAGATGGCTAGATGAAACAAAACTCTTCCCACATTGATCACAGCTATAAGATTTCTCTCCTTTGTGTGTTCTCTGGTGTATGGTCAGACGGCTAGATGAAACAAAACTCTTCCCACATTGATCACAGCTATAAGGTTTCTCTCCTGTGTGTGTTCTCTGGTGTAGTCAGACAGCTAGATGTAACAAAACTCTTCCCACATTGATCACAGCTATAAGGTTTCTCTCCAGTGTGAATTCTCTGGTGTATAGTCAGACAGCTAGATGAAACAAAACTCTTCCCACATTGATCACAGCTATAAGGTTTCTGTCCAGTGTGAATTCTCTGGTGTGATTGTAATGAATCTAATCTTGAGTAACTCTTCCCACAGTCAGAGCAGAGGTGAGATTTCTTCCCTGTGGGTTTCCGCTGGTGTTTCTTGAGGTGTTCTGATCTGGAGAGACTCTTCTCTGCCTCCTCAGCTTCATGATGTTGTTGAGGCTCCCCAGAGATCCCGATAGTCACGTCTCTCTCCTGTGTGAACAACAAAGTCAGACAGATGGTTAAAGTCCCACAACAGCAGAAATCCACTGTTTCTTTTAGCTAAAAGGTGATGCCCATGATGTTGTACAACAATGTATATCTGTAATGAATGTTTTAATACTTTTACAAACTTATTTGACAATTGTCTTAATATGACAGTCAGTGACAACAACAGTGATATTTAGTCTTATTTTTTAACAGTAGTAAAGTTGATGATTTTAGGCTAGAAATGAGTTAAAGTTGTTGAAACCCTAAACAGAGTGCCAGATGACTTTGGTCTCCAATTTAGGCCCCTTTCTGTGTTTGCTAAAATTGCCGCGACGAGGGGCGACGCGCACGCAATTTGGCTGCAGAAACTCCTCCATGCTAATAACCGCTAGTTATGGATGTAGTATATCTGCAAGGAGGAAAGATTTTTGTTTTTCCACAACGTATTCTGAATATTACAGAGCACTATCAGTGGAAGATCAGGAGTGCTACTCAAGGAAACTCACATTAAATCTCTGTGTGGCTATTCACTAATTCCCCACCGTGGGGAAAACTCAGGGGAGTTTATTTGCTACTTCTCTATGAGCGGTAGCATTCAAGCTAAGAAGTGCTGCATCCAAAATACGTATTTTGCAACTATCACAACAAAATATTATCTTAGTAACTTTGTTCAAGCAATAATCAAAACAACAATGTAAATGTAGTTATGGATGTAAAACACAAGCGTTTTTCGGGATTTTTGTTGTTGTTATTCTGTCTCTCACTGTTCAAATAAACCTACCATTAAAATTATAGACGGATCATGTCTTTGTCAGTGGGCAAAACGTACAAAATCAGCAGGGGATCAAATACTTTTTTCCCTCACTGTATATCTGCACGGAGCAAAAATGGGGTGTTCTGGTTACACTCTGGTTGAGTAGACAAACAGAGAGGGGACAAAGTCTCTCCTATTTCAGTGGCTGTTAATAAGTCGTATCCATTTACAGTGCATTCAGAAAGTATTCAGACCCCTTGACTTTTCCACATTTTGTTAGGTTACAGCCTTATTCTAAAATAGATTAACTAGTTTTCTTTCGCCTCATCAATCTACACACAATACCCCATAATGACAAAGCAAAAACAGGTTTTTAGAAAATGTTGCACATTTATTAGAAATAAAAAACAGAAATATCACATTTACATAAGTATTCAGACCCTTTACTCAGTACTTTGTTGAAGCACCTTTGGCAGCGATTACAGCCTCAATTCTTCTTGGGTATGACGCTACAAGCTTGGAACACCTGTATTTGGGGAGTTTCTCCCATTCTTCTCTGCAGATCCTCTCAAGCTCTGTCAGGTTGGATGGGGAGCGTCACTGCACAGCTATTGTCAGGTCTCTCCAGAGATGTTGGATCGGGTTGAAGTCCGGGCTCTGGCTGGGCCACTCAAGGACATTCAGAGACTTGTCCCGAAGCCGCTCCTGCGTTGTCTTGGCTGTGTGCTTAGGGTCGTTGTCCTGTTGGAAGGTGAACCTTCGCCCCAGTCTGAGGTCCCGAGTGCTCTGGAGCAGGTTTTCATAAAGGATCTCTCTGTACTTTGCTCCGTTCACCTTTCCCTCGATCCTGACTAGGCTCCCAGTCTCTGCCGCTGAAAAACATCCTCACAGCATGCTGCTGCCACCACCATACTTCACCGTAGGGATGGTGCCAGGTTTCCTCCAGATGTGACGCTTGGCATTCAGGCCAAAGAGTTCAATCTGGGTTTCAGCAGACCAGATAATCTTGTTTCTCATGGTCTGAGAGTCCTTTAGGTGCCTTTTGGCAAACTCCAAGCAGGCTGTCATGTGCCTTTTACTGAGGAGTGGCTTCCGTCTGGCCACTCTACCATAAAGGCCTGATTGGTGGAGTGCTGCAGAGATGGTTGTCCTTCTGGAAGGTTCTCTAATCTCCACAGAGGAACTCTGGAGCTCTTGGAGTTTCTAACCTTATTCCATTTAAGAATGTTGGATGCCACTGTGTTCTTGGGGACCTTCAATGCTGCAGACATTTTTTGGTACCCTTCCCCAGATCTGTGCCTCGACACAATCTTTGTCTCGGAGCTCTACGGACAATTCCTTCGACCTCATGGCTTGATTTCTTTATGGAGTGCCATTACAAATCATGTCCAATCAATTGAATTTACCACAGTTGGACTCCAATTAAGTTGTAGAAACATCTCAAGGATGATCAATGAAACAGGATGCACCTGAACTCAATTTTGAGTCTCATAGCAAAGGGTCTGAATACTTATGTAAATAAGGTATTTCTGTGTTTTATTTTTAATAAATTAACAAACATTTCTAAAAATCTGTTTTGCCTTTTCATTATGGGGTATTGTGTGTAGATTGATGAGTATTTTTATTTATTTAATCTATTTTAGAATAAGTCTGTAACGTAACAAAATGTGGAAAAAGGGAAGGGGTCTGAACATTCAGAATGCACTTTATGTTCTGTCCCCGACCTCCAAAAATAAAACAGCCAAAAATAAAAAGCATGAATTATTTTGTTTTATAAAAATAAAAAATAAAAAAATCTAAACTATGGGCAAAAATAGAATGTAGTTTTCAAGATTTTTTATTGGGTTTTCAAGCTTCTGAATCTGGCAGTAAATGCTGCCATGGGATGGCAATGTTTGAAATAGACCTAGCTAGCTGTATCACTAGCTATCACTCAACGCCAGAGATGGAGCTCTAACGGCCCGGTAGCTTAGTGGTTAAGAGCAGTGTGCCAGTAACCAAAAGGTCGCTGGTTCTAATCCCTGAGCCGACTAGGTGAGAAATCTGTCGACGTGCCCTTGAGCAATGCACTTAACCTAATTGCTCCTGTAAGTCGCTCTGGATAAGAGCGTCTGCTAAACGACGTAAATGTAAATGTATTATTTTCCACTAACCCTACCACCTCTCCCCTAATTGCAGCAAACTAATGAACAACAACACTTAGGCTTCTATTTCCAACTTATACATACTATATACATTTTACGGACACAATCTATTTTACAATAGTTATATTTTGTTTGTTTGTGATTTTAATGCAGGAAAACTGAATCCATTTTACCTCATTTCTACCAGCATGTCACCTGTGCAACTAGAGGGAGAAATACTCTCGATCACCTTTACTCCACACACAGAGACACATACAAAGCTCTCCCTCACCCTCCATTTGGCAAATCTGACCATAACTTTTTCCTCCTGACTCCTGCTTACAAGTAAAAACTCAAAACAGGAAAGTACCAGGTCAATCACACAACCAAGAGCTGCAGTTAGTTTCCAGAATGGGTGGCAAGGAATAAGTTAGTCCTAAATATTACAAAAACTAAAAGCATTGTATTTGCGACAAATCATTCACTAAACCTTAAACCTCAACTAATTCTTGTAATGAATAATGTGGAAATTGAGCAAGTTGAGGAAACTAAACTGCTTGGAGTAACCCTGGATTATAAACTGTCAAAACATATTGATACAACAGTAGCTAGAATGGGGAGAAGCTCTGCCTTCTTAACAGCACTATCAACAAGGCAGGCCCAAGTTCTGTTGCACCTGGACTAGCGTTCAGTCGTGTGGTCAGATGCCACAAAAAGGAACTTAGGAAAATTGCAATTGGCTCAGAACAGGGCAGCACGGCTGGCCCTTGGATGTACACAGAGAGTTAACATTAATAATGTGCATGTCAATCTCTCCTGGCTCAAAGTGGAGGAGAGACTGACTTCATCACTACTTGTATTTGTGAGAGGTATTGACATGTTGAATGCTCCGAGCTGTCTGTTTGAACTACTGGCACACAGCTCGGACACCCTTGCACATACCCCACAAGACATGCCACCAGAGGTCTCTTCACAGTCCCCAAGTCCAGAACAGACTATGGGAGGTGCACAGTACTACATAGAGCCATGACTACATGGGACTCTATTCCACATCAAGTAACTGGTTTTTAAAAACAGATAAAAATACACCTTATGGAAGAGTGGGGACTGTGAAGACACACACACAGACACATGATAACATACGCACTATACACACATGTACACATGGATTCTGTGTTGTAGATATGTGGTAGCAGGTGCAAACCACCATCCGTCATATACAGCATGGTGTCCATGTCATGGGCGTAGGTGTGAACCTATACAGTAAGTAAGTAAATACATTTTGGAAATGTTAAACGCTGTATTGTGAGCTAGCTAGCTACAGCAGGTCACTGTGTGTAGGCTAATGAGCTGCTCGTTAGCTAGCTATCTACAGCAGGCCACTGTGTGTAGGCTAATGAGCTGCTCGTTAGCTAGCTATCTGCAGCAGGTCACTGTGTGTAGGCTATTGAGCTGCTTGTTAGCTAGCTATCTACAGCAGGCCACTGTGTGTAGGCTAACGAGCTGCTCGTTAGCTAGCTATCTACAGCAGGTCACTGTGTGTAGGCTAACGAGCTGTTCGTTAGCTAGCTATCTACAACAGGTCACTGTGTGTAGGCTAACGAGCTGCTCATTAGCTAGCTATCTACAGCAGGTCACTGTGAGTAGGCTAATGAGCTGCTCGTTAGCTAGCTATCTACAGCAGGCCACTGTGTGTAGGCTAATGAGCTGCTCGTTAGCTAGCTATCTACAGCAAGCCACTGTGTGTAGGCTAATGAGCTGCTCGTTAGCTAGCTATCTACAGCAGGTTACTGTGTGTAGGCTAATGAGCTGCTCGTTAGCTAGCTATCTACAGCAGGCCACTGTGTGTAGGCTAATGAGTTGCTCGTTAGCTAGCTATCTACAGCAGGCCACTGTGTGTAGGCTAATGAGCTGCTCGTTAGCTAGCTATCTAGCCAACTTTACATACTATAGTTAAGTGAAATATCATCAGCTAGTTCTCTTCGCACTATCCCCACATGTACACATAGATTTTGTGTTATAGATATGTGGTAGTAGAGTAGAGGCCTGAGGGCACACACTTAATATGTTGTGAAATCTGTTATGAATGTATTGTAATGTTTTAAAAAAAATGTATAACTGCCTTAATTTTCCTGGACCCCAGGAAGAGTAGCTGCTGCCTTGGCAGGAACTAATGGGGGATCCATAATAAACCCCAGGAAGAGTAGCTGCTGCCTTGGCAGGAACTAATGGGGATCCATAATAAACCCCAGGAAGAGTAGCTGCTGCCTTGGCAGGAACTAATGGGGGATCCATAATAAACCCCAGGAAGAGTAGCTGCTGCCTTGGCAGGAACTAATGGGGATCCATAATAAACCCCAGGAAGAGTAGCTGCTGCCTTGGCAGGAACTAATGGGGATCCATAATAAATACAAATACTGCTTACGAGCAAAAACGGAAACAGGAAAGTACCAGCTCAATACGGAAGTGGTCAGATGAAGCGGATGCTAAGCTCCAGGACTGTTTATCTAGCAACAGACTGGAAAATGTTCAAGGATTCATCCGATGGCATTGAGGAGTTTACCTCATCAGTCAACGCCTTCATTAATAAGTGCATCGATCGACGTCGTTGCCACATTGACCGCGAGTACATACAGTTGAAGTTGGAAGTTTACATACACCTTTAGCCAAATACATTTAAACTCAGTTTTTTCACAATTCATGACATTTAATCCTAGTAAAAATTCCCTGTCTTAGGTCAGTTAGGATCACCACTTTATTTTAACAATCTGAAATATCAGAATAATAGTAGAGAGAATGATTTATTTCAGGTTTTATTTCTTTCATCACATTCCCAGTGGGTCAGAAGTTTACATACACTCAATTAGTATTTGGTTGCATTGCCTTTAAATTGTTTAACTTGCGGGTAGCCTTCCGCAAGCTTCCCACAATAAATTCAATTTAAGGTCAAAAATTTTGGCCCATTACTCTTGACAGAGCTGATGTAACTGAGTCAGGTTTGTAGGCCTCCTTGCTCGCACACGCTTTGTCAGTTCTGCCCACAAATGTTCTATAGGATTGAGGTCAGGGCTTTGTGATGGCCACTCCAATACCTTGACTTTGTTGTCCTTAAGCCATTTTGCCACAACTTTGGAAGTATGCTTGGGGGTCATTGTCCATTTGGAAGACCCCATTTGCGACCAAGCTTTTAACTTCCTGACTGATGTCTTGAGATGTTGCTTCAATATATCTCCATCATTTTCCTTCCTCATGATGCCATTTCTTTTGTGAAGTGCACCAGTCCCTCCTCCAGCAAAAGCACCCCCACAGCATGATGCTGCCACCCCCGTGCTTCACGGTTGAGATGGTGTTCTTTGGCTTGCAACTTAGTGTATGTAAACTTCTGACCCACTGGAATTGTGATACGGTGAATTATAAGTGAAATAATCTGGTTTGTAAACAATTGTTGGAAAAATTACTAGTGTCATGCATAAAGTAGATGTCCTAACTAACTTGCCAAAACCATAGTTTGTTAACAAGAAATGTGTGGTGGTTGAAAAACTCGTTTTAATGATTCCAATCTAAGTGTATGTAAACGTCCGACTTCAACTGTAAGTATATATTAGTGACTGCTCTACAAAAAAATATTGGCGTATGGATGTAGCAACTGCAGATTTCCCCTTTAACACCACACATCAGCTCAACAACTGCCTCTGTTCTTAAGACAGTACTTACTAGTGTTAATCAGGGCTCGGTTTCTCAAAACCATCTTACTGCTAAGTTCATTATTAGAACCATTGGATGCCTTAAGATGCCTTTGGGAAACCGGAACCAGATATCCAGTTTCCTCCTCTTCTTCCTCCTCCTTTTTCGATATGACAGTCATCTCCTCCTCCTCCTCTTTCACTCCAAAAACGGCGGCATCCTCCTCTTTCACTCTGAACCGTCTTCCTCTTCTTTCACTGTAACGTCTTTCTCTTCTTCTTTCACGGTAACAGCCTCACCCTCTACTTGTTTTTGTATTGTAACATCCTCCTCTTCCTCCTCCTCTTTCACTAGAGCTGCTTTCTCCGTCCAGCAGACCTCCTCTTCTTTAGCAGGAGGAGAGTAGCTTAGTGAACTCATGGTCGGGGATGTTAGCTAGCTAGGCTAGTGCTAACTTAACCAGCCAGCTAGCTGACCAATAACAACAACACCGTAAATATGAAATTAAATGGGATAACTAACTAGACGACAGAAGTGGGTTTAAAACACAGTGGCTAATATACACGAAAGCGTCTAAAGAGCTTTATTGGTTCGGCTATTTTGTCTAGCAAGCTACCGAGGTGTCTGACTAACTGTTGCTGCTGTTGAAAGAAGCGTCCCGTCCACTAGATTATACGTCACACTAGCAGCATAGCCTTAAAGTCCCACATCTCCTTTTGCTGCTGCTACTTCTTCTTCTTCTTCTTCTTCTTCTTCTTCTTCGGTGGGTTTTATGGCGACTACAACCCCAAAATGTGGATTGCCGCCACCAACAGGACGGGTTGAAACCAAAACAAGGTTAACATTTTTTTTTTTTTTTTACAAATCCAGATTTAATAGGGAAACTAACTTAATCCACCCAAATAAAAATAGTACATTGACAAAAACTAAACAAACAAAACTCCCACTTCTTCCAATTCTCCATATCTCCCTTTTCATTCCTGTAGCTTTTCAGGCCCTGGTGAAAGGCAACCCCTGCAGCCTGCAGTGAAGGCCTATCCACCACCATTGACTCTTCAGGAGCACCATTCAAACCCTCAACCCTTTTAACAGCTGCTGCATATGAAATGCTCTGGACAGCCCTGACTTTGGCCACCACATTCTCTTTCACCATTGTGGGGCGTTCGAAAGACGTGGCTTCATGGTTCCCACCACAATTGCAACATGTCACATTTTCATCACTTTTATAACACATGATATTGTCTCGGCTTCTCCCTTCTGCAAACACTTGAAACATGACCAAAAGCTTTACAATGATCACACTGCATTTGGTCTTGGGATAAATGCTCTGACTCTGTAGTTAATATACCTCAACTGCACTTGAGTAGGGGAGACTCTATATCAAAAAACAAAAGAACAGATAGACTCTTCACTTTTTCACCATTCAGGACACGATTCATCCGACGTGCATCCAATCACTCCAGGAATATTTTTCATCTCTTGAACATCTACTTCCAACTAGACTCCAGATATAACACCCTTGAGAGGTGCCCTGTTCCGAAGAGACACACACGACACTTCAAACTTATGGAATCGGTTAAGACCCAACACACGTTCCTTTCCTGATCTGCAGAAGCAAAAAACCAGCCCGCCTCTCGTGATCCTCACAGCCTTCACTCTACCCAGCACTTTCTCCACCAGTTTGGATATCTCAAAATGGTTTCTTCCAGATTGGTAATTCAATCAGCTGCTCCTCATTAACAAACCGTATTTTCTTCCTACAAGATACGAAGTGACATTCTCATCCTATTGTTTCCAATGGGAGCACATTAATCATAGTGGGCAGAACAAGCAAGGAAGTGGGCAGAGCCAAGCAGGAGCAAGAGAGGTCCTATTGGCCCGTTCTATAATCTATTTGCATATTTCCTTTAGGGAACGCCTACTTTGTGAAGATTGCCCATGTGCAATAACTCAATTCGCCCTTGCACTCCTTCTAAACAACGCAATTTTTTGAAACTTTGGCAAAGGGTAAAGTCTATTAAACGTAGTCCATTCTGTTTGTTACAGATTCTCCCACTGGGCAAGAGAGAGCATTTATTTTTCATGCATCCAATACATTCCATACATGGAACGCCTACTCTGTTATTACGTATGTATTAACTTATTTCCGGTTATCTTCTCAACTACCCACAATGCACAAAAACTGAAAGCATTGTATTTTTATTTTGTAAATTTTATTTCACCTTCATTTAACCAGGTAAGCCAGTTGAGAACAAGTTCTCATTTACAACTGCGACCTGGCCAAGATAAAGCAAAGCAGTGCGATAAAAACAACAACACAGTTACATATGGGGTAAAAAAACAAAGTCCGAAAATACAACAGAAAATATATATACAGTGTGTGCAAATGTAGCAAGTTATGGAGGTAAGGCAATAAATAGGCTATAGTGCAAAATAATTACAATTAGTATTAACACTGGAATGCTAGATGTGCAAGAGATTATGTGCAAATAGAGATACTGGGGTGCAAAAAGAGCAAAATAAATAACAATATAGGGATGAGGTAGTTGGGTGGGCTCATTTCAGAATGGCTGTGTACAGGTGCAGTGATCGGTAAGCTGCTCTGACAACTGACGCTTAAAGTTAGTGAGGGAGATAAGAGTCTCCAGCTTCAGAGATTTTTGCAGTTTGTTCCAGTCATTGGCAGCAGAGAACTGGAAGGAATGGCGGCCAAAGGAGGTGTTGGCTTTGGGGATGACCAGTGAGCAGGGGCGGCCTGTTCAATAGGGCGATATGGGCGACGCACTGCCAAACGGGAAAAGGAAGGGATTTTTTTTCTAATCAATTATATCACGGCAACAGTAGTTATCAGTGTTGTAATCTATACGTCTGATCTGCCACAGTGCCACACTGCCACTAAATGTCGAATCAGGCTAAAGTCGTGCTTCAAATGGCTCCCCCCCCTTTTGGGGCGATTTCAGTCAGGTTGAAAATCGCCCATAAGTCTGTCATAGACTCCCATGTAAAATCTATTTTTTTCAAATATCAGACCTTTCAATACAATCTCTATGGGTGTCTGAGGGCTTGCACTTACGCGCTTTCGTCATACGTAACGTAACCATGAACGTAACTAAGAAAAGAGCGGATTGTGTCTTTGAAAGAAGTTCCTTTTTGTCGGCGAACAAATGAAGATAAATTGGCAACGAAACAATTAGGACCTCCCAGACCAAATTTAATAATTCAACAGGTTTCTACTAAAGGCGGAAAGTCCTACACCCGAGGAAAAAATAACATTGCCACTCAACTGGATGAGGGATACAGGCTAGCTGTCCGCCGCCACAACGATGAGGTTAGTGTTGATAATCACAAGTTTACTGGAGAACTGAGACCAAGTAGAGACTTTGGACAGGGTGGATATGGTATAATAAAGGCAGTTTATTCAGAGGTAAAGATATCTGGAATCGCGTGCACGGACCCGTTCGTCAAACTCTTAGGGAGCTATACATTAAGCCCCATTACTTACCATATCAGATAAGAGAAATTGCTGCAGCTACATATATTTTACATCCTGGCCCTACATAGTTCACTATTTGCATCACTTACCAAAATATTACATGTGGTCATATATGCTTGGAAAGTGGAGATGCCATAGAACGTCAAAAAAGTAAACATTGCTGGAGACACATTGCCGTTTTGGAGAAGACATCGCGTTTGCTAGCGAAGAGATTTGTTGTGGCAAATGAACTTGGGCTGGGAATTGCCAGGGACCTCACGATAAGATATATGCAAATTTGCGAGTCTCATGATTCTATACGTATTGCGATTCGATACTGTGATTTTATTGCGCACCATATGTCTGTTGCAGAGGGATCAGAAAGCCATGAGAACGAGTTTTGATCAGTCATGGAAATAAAAGTGCTGAAAACAAATTTGCTCCCAATGTGAAAAGATTGAGAACAAGCTATGAAGGAACAATAATGGTGTTTTGGTGCAGGTACAGCCAACTAGCGCTAAAATATTGCGATATTGTCAATACAGTATATCGTAAAGTATCACTATGTAACTCGATTTCTTTCACCCCAATCCCTCAAATTAACGGTAAATAACTGAATTGTTTGCCCCACATTTAGCTAAGATGATTAGCTAGCCAGCTAAAATGTTTTATTTAGTTAGCAGTCGCATCTACAATAGTTTACTGTCAATAACATGTCTCCAAAAATGACGTGGTGTCTCCAATTGTGTTGACATTTTACAATTGCGATGCGCATCCATGAGTATCCACTTTCTGTAGCTCAGCTGGTAGAGCACTGCGCTTGTAACGCCAAGGTAGTGGGTTCGATCCCGGGACCACCCATACACAAAAATGTATGCACGCATGACTGTAAGTCGCTTTGGATAAAAGCGTCTGCTAAATGGCATATTTATTATTATTATTATTATTATTATCTGAAGAGAGCCCCGAAACATTGTGTGCAGACATTTTATGCAATAAATGAAGTAGGTTGAATCTAGTAGTTCTGATCTTCTGATTGGTCCTGATGAGTTGGGCGAGGTCCCCTCCAGGCTACT
Source organism: Coregonus clupeaformis (assembly GCF_020615455.1). Taxonomy (NCBI): domain Eukaryota; kingdom Metazoa; phylum Chordata; class Actinopteri; order Salmoniformes; family Salmonidae; genus Coregonus; species Coregonus clupeaformis. The sequence goes on from NW_025534916.1 coordinate 78,197, forward strand.
GTCACTGTTGCATTGGCTCTGAGTCGGGTTCTCTGTCTTCAAATGTTCAGCCTAAGAGAGGGGATTTTTGTGTGTGTGTGTGTGTGTGTGTTTAACAGTGATGATGTGTGTGTGTGTGTGTGTGTGTGTTTAACAGTGATGATGTGTGTGTGTGTGTGTTTGTGTGTGTGTGTGTGTGTGTCCTCAGAGCAAGAACTTCGTGAGTTGGAAGAACTGAGAGGCCTATGGCGTGGGTGTTGTCCTTGGCCACCTGCTGACAAGGCTGACAAGATAGGACCCTTTTGTCCATTGTTATTGGATAGGAACAGAACTTATAACCAGCTCCTGACCTAAATAGATCTTAGCACAACATTTTACTCAACATATCATATTCCATATTCACTATAACAAATATATTTACTACGACATTAGCAAGAACCGCCACATCCTCAGCCGGCTAATCCAGTGTGTGAAGTTTTGCGGAGTGTTTGAGTTAGCTTTGCGAGGCAAAGATGAAACTGAGGGCTCCACCAACCCTGGTAAGCCAACACTTTTGAGATCAGTCAATAAATGCTTCTGGTATTGACTTATATGCTGCCCCTGTCTTCATGTTGTTGCTGGACATATCTTTTTTAAAATGTGTGTAGGTCACCTAAATCATCAGAAAAATTGCCCCCCCTGAGAATTTTTTCAGGAGCCGCCACTGCCAGTGAGATATACCTGCTGGAGCGCATACTACGGGTGGGTGTTGCTATGGTGACCAGTGAGCTAAGGTAAGACAGGGATTTGCCTAGCAGTGATTTATAGATGACCTGGAGCCAGTGGGTTTGGCGACGAATATGTAGTGAGGGCCAGCCAACAAGAGCGTACAGGTCACAGTGGTGGGTAGTATATGGGGCTTTGGAGACAAAACGGATGGCACTGTGATAGACTACATCCAATTTGCTGAGTAGAGTGTTGGAGGCTATTTTGTAAATTACATCGCCGAAGTCAAGGATCGGTAGGATAGTCAGTTTTACGAGGGCATGTTTGGCAGTATGAGTGAAGGAGGCTTTGTTGCGAAATAGGAAGCCGATTCATGATTTAACTTTGGATTGGAGATTCTTAATGTGAGTCTGGAAGGAGAGTTTACAGTCTAACTAGACACCTAGGTATTTGATAGTTGTCCACATACTCTAGGTCAGACCCGCCGAGAGTAGTGATTCTAGTCGGGTGGGCGGGTGCAAGCAGCGTTCGGTTGAAGAGCATGCATTTAGTTTTACTAGTGTTTAAGAGCAGTTGGAGGCTACGGAAGGAGTGTTGTATGGCATTGAAGCTCGTCTGTTTGGGCACAGACCTGGATAGTATGATAGAGCTCTGCAGGCTATCTATACAGTAGATTGCAACCCCACCCCCTTTGGCAGTTCTATCGAGACGGAAAATGTTGTAGTTGAGGATGGACATTTCTGAATTTTTGGTGGCCTTCCTAAGCCAGGATTCAGACACTGCTAGAACATCAGGGTTGGCAGAGTGTGCTAATGCAGTGAATAACTGAAACTTAGGGAGGAGGCTTCGGATGTTAACGTGCAAGAAACCAAGACTTTTACGGTTACAGAAGTCACCAAATTATAACGCCTGGGGAGTAGGAGTGATACTGGGGGCTACAGGGCCTGGGTTAACCTCTACATCACCAGAGAAACAGAGGAGGAGTAGAATAAGGATACGGTTAAAGGCTTTAAGTACTGGTCTTCTAGTGCGTTGGGTACAGAGAAAAAAAGGGGCAGATTTCCGGGCATTGTAGAATAGATTCAGGGCATTATGTACAGACAAGGATATGGAAGGATATGAGTACAGTGGAGGTAAACCTAAGCATTGGGTAACGATGAAAGAGATAGCATCACTGGAGGCACCGATTGAGTCGGTCTCAGCGTGTATGGGGGGTGGAACAAAGGAGCTATCTAAGGCAGGTTGAGCTGGGCTGGGGGATCTACAGTGAAATAGTACAATAAGAAATAACCGAAACAGCAATAAGCAAGGCATATTGACATGGGAGAGAGGCATAAAGCAATCACAGGGATTATTCGAGAGAGCTAAGACAACAGCTGGTAATGGCGACAAAGTTTGGGCTGAGGCTAAACATAAACAGGATGCGGTACCGTATAAAGGAACAGTCCAGCAGGCATCAGCTGTATAGCTGAGTTATCGTAAGGTCCGGTGAACAGCAATAGGAGAGTTCGGAGGTAGTTCGGGGCTGCTACAGCACTGGCTAGCAAGAGGCCACAGCTTGCGTGTGCTAGCGGGCCGGGGCTAGCAGATGGATCTTTGTGGTCGACGTCGTAACGGGAAGCCTGTTGAAACCACATCAGACGATTTCGTCGGCAGACCAGTCATGTTGGATCGGCGGGGCTCCGTGTCAACACTAGGAGGTCCTGTCCGGTTGACAGAGAGGAAGATAGCTGGGAGATGGGCTTGGGGCTAGCTCAAGGCTGATTAGCCAACAACAACATCCATTTGGTTGCAGCTAGCTAGTTGCGATGATCCGGTGTTAAAGGTCCAGTGATTCAGTGATTCCGGCAGAAAAACCGATATGTTCTGGGTCGATAACGCGCTGTGCAGACAGTGCAGACTGGTCGATATTAGTCGAGGCTAGAGCTGGCTGGTAGGTAGTGCAGGCCACAGACAATGGTGAAAAACCGCTAACGGGTGGCTAATAGCAAGTAGCTAGTTAACTGGCTACTCCGTCCAGTAGACAGAGAGGTAGATAGCCGGGATATGGGCCTGGCTCGAAGGCTAGCTCAAGGCTAACTGGTGCTTGCTTCGGGGGCAGTGGTGATTAGCCAAACAGCAACATCCATTCGGTTGCGGCTAGCTAGCTCGCTAGTTGCGATCCGGTGTTAATGTCCAGAGATTCAGTTATTCCGGCAGAAAATCCGATGTTCTGGGTGAAAACCGCTAACGGTGGCTAATAGCAAGTAGCTAGTTAGCTGGCTAGCTAGTTTCAACTGGAGATTCTAGATAAAAGGTAAGTCAATAATATAATCCGTTCCACATAGAGTGAGGCGGGTTACAGTAAAGTATATTTTGTAGAAGGATGAAAAGTGTGATAGGGAAATATGTACGAAAAATACAAAAAAATACAAAAAAACTGGCTATTTACACGGACACACAACAAAGAACACGACTGCACTGCTACGCCATCTTGGAACGCCAAGAGTGTGAAAAGCTGTCATTAAGACAAAGGGTGGCTACTGTAAAGAATATAAAATATAAATTATATTTTGATTTGTTTAACACTTTTTTGGTTACTACATGATTCCATAGGTGTTATTTCATAGTTTTGATGTCCTCACTATTATTCTACAATGTAGAATAATAGTAAAAATAAAGAAAATCCCTTGAATGAGTAGGTGTGTCCAAACTTTTGACTGGTAGTGTACATATACACATATAAATACACATACACAGACATATATATATATATATATATATATCTTTTAAAAATATATTATCGTATCTGAAGATTATGTCTTTGTTAAATGTTTTTCATGAAGAAATTGAATGTTGTTTACGTTAGTATATGTTTTAGTGTAACGTCATGTACAACAGACAGGAAGTGTGTTGTAGACAGGGGAGACTGGTGATTGGCCAGAAGAGGGAGCTTCATTGTTTATAAATAGGGGTTAAACGAAGAAGAAAGTCAGAACGGCCATGGCAATCTGAGGAGCCGTTCTCCGGACACCGCGGGTCTGTACTTATGCTGTAACCTCGTGATTTTAATAAAAGCCTCTAATACGATGCAGCATAAACGGACTCTTTGTTGACAGCAATAATGGCCACCATTCACCCGATACGACAATATTTTCCTTCATTATTTTCCACTAACCCTACCACCTCTCCCCTAATTGGAGCAAACTAATGAACAACAACACTTAGGCCTATGTCTGTCTGTATGTGCACTACCGGTCAAACGTTTTAGAACACCTACTCATTCACCTACTCATACTTTTATTTGGGTTTCTGTGCAAAGTATATGATTTGAATGTTTCTTTAAGCCTGCAGCTAGTTACTTGAAATGAGACATATAATCATGCCAAAACATGATAAAAAAATGCAATTCATTGACAGAGAGATAGCTAGATAATGAAACACAAATTGACATTTACAGTAGCTGGCTATTCAAACTGTAACATTGACCTACTTTCAATACATTTGATAAAATGTCCATGGAGTTCTCTTCATACTATCAAAACAATTCTTATTGCATGCTGAATATTTCAAGTGCACTCGAAACATTATATTTATCTTATTTCAGTCTTCGGGAGCTAGATATATCTGTTTCTCTTCATCAAACAGCAGTTTTCACAAGAGGCATGCCATTGGCTGCCTTGATCACGAGGGTTATGTACGGGACCTCTGATTGGTTCCGAGTTTAGGAGTTCGGCAATGTTGCCTGAGCAGTTGAAATATATTTTTATGAGAACATGTGCAAGAATTGAAGGTTTAAGGGGCCAACAAATGTTATAGTCATCATAACAATATTTTACTGTCATGTATAAAAAATCAGGTCCTTCCTGGACTGGGATCGATTAATTTCACTATTTTCGTCTTATGCCCACCAGCTAATAACACAACCACACCACAGATAGAACAATGAGCCAGATATTTCACCTGATGTATAATGTGAAGCATCCTGTTGTTTCCACTCACTACCAAATATGGTGTTGAGAGGAAGTCCAGTGGGAGAACAGGTAGCCAGATGGATTTTGAAGACGTTCTGCTAATTTTCTCAGTTTCCTGTTTCCGTAACTAGAATCTGTAACAAACAGAATGGACTACGTTTAATAGACTTTACCCTTTGCCAAAGTTTCTAAAAAAGTAGGCGTTCCCTAAAGGTAATATGCAAATAGATTCTAGAACGGGCCAATAGGACCTCTCTTGCTCCTGCTTGGCTCTGCCCACCTCCTTGCTTGTTCTGCCCACTATGATTAATTTGCTCCCATTGGAAACGACAGGTGTAGATCTTCACCGACTAGGTGAAACATCTGTTGATGTGCCCTTGAGCAAGGCACTTAACCCTAATTGCTCCTGTAAATCGCTCTGGATAAGAGCGTCTGCTAAATGACAAAAAAAAAAAAAAAAAAAGACTGCGTTACCCACTCCAGTCAGCAGATGGCGATGTGGGACTTTAAGGCTATGCTGCTAGTGTGACGTATAATCTAGTGGACGGGACGCTTCTTTCAACAGCAGCAACAGTTAGTCAGACACCTCGGTAGCTTGCTAGACGAAATAGCCGAACCAATAAAGCTCTTTAGACGCTTTCGTGTATATGAGCCACTGTGTTTTAAACCCACTTCTGTCGTGTAGTTAGTTATCCCATTTAATTTCATATTTACGGTGTTGTTGTTATTGGTCAGCTAGCTGGCTGGTTAAGTTAGCACTAGCCTAGCTAGCTAACATCCCCGACCATGAGCTCACTAAGCTACTCTCCTCCTGCTAAAGAAGAGGAGGTCTACTGGACGGAGAAAGAAGCTCTAGTGAAAGAGGAGGAGGAAGAGGAGGATGTCACAGTAAAAAAACAAGTAGAGGGTGAGGCTGTTACCGTGAAAGAAGAAGAGAAAGACGTTACAGTAAAAGAAGAGGAAGACGCGTTCAGAGTGAAAGAGGAGGAGGATGTTACAGTGAAAGAAGAGGAGGCTCCCGTGTTTGGAGTGAAAGAGGAGGAGGAGGAGATGACTGTCACATCGAAAAAGGAGGAGGAAGAAGAGGAGGAAACTGGATATCTGGTTCCGGTTTCCCAAAGGCATCTTAAGGCATCCAATGGTTCTAATGATGAACTTAGCAGTAAGATACTTTTGAGAAACCGGGCCCTGATTAACACTAGTAAGTACTGTCTTAAAAACAGAGGCACAAACTCTGCAGTTGTTGAACTGATGTGTGGTGTTAAAGGGGGAATCTGTAGTTGCTACATCCATATTTGGACTTTTAAATTATTTATATATATCCATTGATTCTTGAAGAATATAACACATGCCTCATGAGCTTAGTTCAACTGCTGTACCCCATCAGATCCCAAAATAAGCTTTTTTTACTCCAATGTTTAGAAACAATGTAAATGTAAACCAACACTGTATAGCCTCAACATGGTTAAAACTATTATGTTGATATCATGGATGGTCAGTCCTTGGATCCATAGGTCTGTCTATGAATTTGAGAGTAGTTACATTTCTCCAGTCCCATCCTCATCTTATTACCAAAACAGTGGTGGAATGACAGCTTTGTTATTGTTTGAACTGCAGATTGGTTGATTGATTGATGTGTGGCTTTTTTAAAAGGGGAAACCCAGCAATAAAATGACTGCCCAGAGACTTGGTTTGGTAAATAGCTGAGGGATGGGGGCTGGAGAAATGTAACCACTCTCAAATTTATAGAGAAAGCTATTGTAGCAACCTTAACCCAAAACCTAGCGACCTCATCAATAAGTTCAGACATCTTGGTATAACAGTTATAAGGTGTTGGCTTGACAGTCTCTGGACCCAGGTTTGAGTCCAGCTCAGGGCTACCGCTGGAATTCACTACACTATGAATACAAGGACTGGCCATCCATAAGGTCAAAATCATAGTTTTAACCTGGTTTTGAAGATATACAGTGTTTGTTTACAACCAGTGGCATTATACAAGCTTATGTTTTGGTTTTTGATGGGGAAATACATTTGAGGCATTTATAAGTTATATTCTTCAAGAATCAATGGCTATACAGTATATGGGTCTTTCTATAACTGCCAGTGAGGATTTCCTTGCATTTATGGCAGTGTAGTTCCCTTAAGGGTCAGTCAACTTTGGTAAAACATACTATGGTGAGTCGTGACTTTGGTTGAAGCATCTAAAATCACACCTGACAAGGCCAAGGCCAATGAAATCCACGCCTCGCTGGAAGCCCCGCCTTCCACAGGTGATGAGCGTTAGGCTCGGATTAATTCCTTCAATTATTCCGCCTTTACCTCATTGTGAACAGGAACGATTCATGCTACAGGTGTAGATCTTACTTACAAGCTACCTGCCCAAATACATAGTGCCAACTGTAAAGTTTGGTGGAGAAGGAATAATGGTCTGGGGCTGTTTTTCATGGTTCATGCTCCTTAGTTCCTCCTTAGTTTACAGTAGGTCTATGTTGTTAGGTGAAGTTATGGGTCCTACAGTAGGTCTATGTTGTTAGGTGAAGTTATGGGTCCTACAGTAGGTCTATGTTGTTAGGTGAAGTTATGGGTCCTACAGTAGGTCTATGTTGTTAGGTGAAGTTATGGGTCCTACAGTAGGTCTATGTTGTTAGGTGAAGTTATGGGTCCTACAGTAGGTCTATGTTGTTAGGTGAAGTTATGGGTCCTACAGTAGGTCTGTGTTATTGTTAGGTGAAGTTATGGGTCCTACATTAGGTCTATGTTGTTAGGTAAAGTTATGGGTCCTACAGTAGGTCCAGCATCACATTTAGCTATATGAATAGCAAAACTACATAGAGCCTAAACTATTTAGCGTTTTCTTAATTCTATGGAAACGTATTTTGAGAACGGAATTGGTACGGAAATTGCGATCCGATCTGCCTCTGTAGTTCACTGTTAAACACATTTTCACAAGTTTCGGGGACTTCTGCATCTCTATTAGACTCTGGCAGGACGCTGTTTCGCAGCTAGCAAAACCGAACCTGCTTGGTGCCGCCATTGCCGCGTGTTCTTGTCTGTCATTGTTGTTCAGCTGCTGATTTTGACAAGGCATTTTGATTTCCGTACCAATTCCATTCTCAAAACACGTTTCCATAGAATTAAGAAAACGCTAAATAGTTTAGGCTCTATGTAGTTTTGCCACTCCTACAGGGCATAAATATGATGGCGTCAAAGTTTGAAAAAGGCAACTGCGGTGTCAGTATTATGAGAAGTGGCGAGGCCATGGAGCAGGGCCTCAGAGACTGCTGCCGGTCCATCCGTATCGGTAAGATCCTAATCCAGAGTGACGAGGACACCCAGAAGGCCAAAGTCTACTACGCCAGTGCCCCCAGACATCAGCAGGAGGAAAGTCCCTCCTCATGTACAGGTTCTGACTGAACATGGTCTCCAGCCCAAACATATCATCCTCCTGAGTCTCTTCTCCACCCTCACGGTGCCAAATCCATCATTCAAGAATTCCCAGAAATCACCATACTGACCACCGAGGTGCACCCTGTGGCTCCCCACACTTTGGCCAGAGGTACTTTGGGACAGACTAGTCAGCCCTCCAGGGCCATTCAATGGGACACCATACTATGAGAACCAACCATTGAATGGTCCCTCTCTCGGTTAAATGCGGAAGACACATTTCAGTTGAATGCATTCAGTTGTACAACTAACTAGGTATCCCGCTTTCCATTTTCCTCTCTGTCTGATGTCAGTTTGTCCACTTATTTCAAAAGGGAGTTGTTACCCTGCTGAAGAATGTTGCTTTGCTGTGTACGCCGCCTTAACCTGTACTCCTCAGTCTGACAAAAACAATGCAAAGATTTTCCTGGAAACAGAAAAAGCACATTCCATGCAGGTCTTTTAGGAACTAGTCTAGCAGAGCTTGCATGTACTGCTGCCATTTTATTTATTCAGTTATGGTAATTCATTCTATGTTGTTTTTCCTCATTTAGAAAGTCTAAATAATTCAAATAATTTTTTTCTATGTATTCTATTCAGAGTATGTGAGCGTAGTTGAGCGGTCGGAAATCCTGCTCACCGCTCCGGCGCTCCACAGCCTTTCCAGCCGCTCCGCTAAAAACCGCTCCGCGCTCACAAAAACAAATAAATGCCGCTCCAAATTCGCTCCATTCATTAAAATCACAATTTAACCAACACCCATCTATTCTTTGGACTACCTGGACCTACCATTTGGTTTTTAAGTACTGAAACCAAACCATATGATTTGAATGAAAAGTATTTTAATAAACATGAAAAGGTGAATGCTCATCATTTCAAATAGGCTACATGCCGTATTAAACATAATATAAACACTAAATAGGTCAGGAGCCAGACAGGGAGCCTAAGAAGGAACAAAAAATAATTATTTAGGCTATAATATTTCAATTATTTCAAGGATATAGCCTACAAAGAAATACATTTGCGAGAGCGACACAATAGGCTGGAAGGAAGATAAAGGGCTCAGCATTTAAACAACATTTTGTTGTATTAAATCATTTGAGTCTATAAATTGCACATATAGGCTGTGACTTACTTAGAATTAAATGCAAATGAAAAGAATAATGCCTTATTAGGCTCAGTCTACAGGGCCTTTGAATTCATTTTTAGAAATACCAGTTTGGCCAATCTGGTGGCTTCAGGCTCATGCTGAAAATATCCTCTCCGCGCTCCTTGAACGTTGGGCCAAAATCAATGATGGCCTATTGTATAGATAATAGAAAGAAAATGAATGAAATGTTTAAGAGATCTGATTTTTAGTTTATTAATACTTTGCTACAATGACACAGTTATCTACCCACCTCGTTCCTTTCTTTTAGCATGTGTCCTCTGTAGCTCAGCTGGTAGAGCACGGCGCTTGTAACGCCAGGGTAGTGGGTTCGATCCCCGGGACCACCCATACGTAAAAATGTATGCACACTTGACTGTAAGTCGCTTTGGATAAAAGCGTCTGCTAAATGACATATTATTATTATTATTATTATTATTATTTTGTTAGGTGAAGTTATGGGTCCTACAGTAGGTCTGTGTTATTGTTAGGTGAGGTTATGGGTCCTACAGTAGGTCTATGTTGTTAGGTGTTGTTAGGTGAATTCATGGGTCCTACAGTAGGTTGATGTTGTTAGGTGAAGTTATGGGTCCTACAGTAGGTCTATGTTGTTAGGTGATGTTATGGGTTCTACAGTAGGTCTATGTTGTTAGGTGATGTTATGGGTCCTACAGTAGGTCTATGTTGTTAGGTGAAGTTATGGGTCCTACAGTAGGTATATGTTGTTAGGTGAAGTTATGGGTCTTACAGTAGGTCTGTGTTATTGTTAGGTGAGGTTATGGGTCCTACAGTAGGTCTATGTTGTTAGGTGAAGTTATGGGTCCTACAGTAGGTCTACGTTGTTGTTTGGTGAAGTTATGGGTCCTACAGTGGGTCTATGTTGTTAGGTGAAGTTATGGGTCCTACAGTAGGTCTGTGTTATTGTTAGGTGAAGTTATGGGTCCTACAGTAGGTCTATGTTGTAGGTGAAGTTATGGGTCCTACAGTAGGTCTGTGTTATTGTTAGGTGAGGTTATGGGTCCTACAGTAGGTCTATGTTGTTAGGTGTTGTTATGGGTCCTACAGTAGGTCTATATTGTTAGGTGAAGTTATGGGTCCTACAGTAGGTCTACGTTGTTGTTTGGTGAAGTTATGGGTCCTACAGTAGGTCTGTGTTGTTAGGTGAAGTTATGGGTCCGTCTATGTTATATAAATACCTATTTTGGATGCAGCTCTTGTTAGCTTGAATGCTAACGCTCATTAACAGGCTGGTAGCAAAGCTAGCCAAAGAGCATTTTACTGGTTGAAGTTTAAATGTTTTTTAAGTATAAATCAGTTGTTTTGAGACGATGCCACAAACATTATATTAAGCAGGACATTCAAACGAGCCTTACAATTATAATCCTAAAGTAGTGTGAAATGCAGTCATAAGCAACCTGTAAATGGAGGCTATTGTTGCTGGCAGCCTCTGAGAACTCCCCTGAGTTTTCCCCCACGGTGGTGAATTAGTGAATAGTGACACATAGCTTAATGTGAGTTTCCTTGAGTAGCACTCCTGATCTTCCACTGATAGTGCGCTGTAATATTCAGAATACGTTGTGAAAAACTAAAATCTTCGCTCACCATTGTTGCTCCACGCAGATATACTACATCAATAACTAGAGGTTATTAGCATGGAGGAGTTCAGATATACTACATCCATAACTAGAGGTTATTAGCATGGAGGAGTTCAGATATACTACATCCATATCTAGCGGTTATTAGCATGGAGGAGTTCAGATATACTACATCCATAACTAGAGGTTATTAGCATGGAGGAGTTCAGATATACTACATCCATAACTAGAGGTTATTAGCATGGAGGAGTTCAGATATACTACATCCATAACTAGAGGTTATTAGCATGGAGGAGTTCAGATATACTACATCCATAACTAGAGGTTATTAGCATGGAGGAGTTCAGATATACTACATCCATAACTAGAGGTTATTAGCATGGAGGAGTTCAGATATACAGTGGGGAAAAAAAGTATTTAGTCAGCCACCAATTGTGCAAGTTCTCCCACTTAAAAAGATGAGAGAGGCCTGTAATTTTCATCATAGGTACACGTCAACTATGACAGACAAAATGAGGAAAAAAAATCCAGAAAATCACATTGTAGGATTTTTTATGAATTTATTTGCAAATTATGGTGGAAAATAAGTATTTGGTCAATAACAAAAGTTTCTCAATACTTTGTTATATACCCTTTGTTGGCAATGACAGAGGTCAAACGTTTTCTGTAAGTCTTCACAAGGTTTTCACACACTGTTGCTAGGGTATTTTGGCCCATTCCTCCATGCAGATCTCCTCTAGAGCAGTGATGTTTTGGGGCTGTCGCTGGGCAACACGGACTTTCAACTCCCTCCAAAGATGTTCTATGGGGTTGAGATCTGGAGACTGGCTAGCCCACTCCAGGACCTTGAAATGCTTCTTACGAAGCCACTCCTTCGTTGCCCGGGCGGTGTGTTTGGGATCATTGTCATGCTGAAAGACCCAGCCACGTTTCATCTTCAATGCCCTTGCTGATGGAAGGAGGTTTTCACTCAAAATCTCACGATACATGGCCCCATTCATTCTTTCCTTTACACGGATCAGTCGTCCTGGTCCCTTTGCAGAAAAAAAAGCCCCAAAGCATAATGTTTCCACCCCCATGCTTCACAGTAGGTATGGTGTTCTTTGGATAAACTCAGCATTCTTTGTCCTCCAAACACGACAAGTTGAGTTTTTACCAAAAAGTTCTATTTTGGTTTCATCTGACCATATGACATTCTCCCAATCCTCTTCTGGATCATCCAAATGCACTCTAGCAAACTTCAGACGGGCCTGGACATGTACTGGCTTAAGCAGGGGGACACGTCTTGCACTGCAGGATTTGAGTCCCTGGCGGCGTAGTGTGTTACTGATGGTAGGCTTTGTTACTTTGGTCCCAGCTCTCTGCAGGTCATTCACTAGGTCCCCCCGTGTGGTTCTGGGATTTTTGCTCACCGTTCTTGTGATCATTTTGACCCCACGGGGTGAGATCTTGCGTGGAGCCCCAGATCGAGGGAGATTATCAGTGGTCTTGTGTGTCTTCCATTTCCTAATAATTGCTCCCACAGTTGATTTCTTCAAACCAAGCTGCTTACCTATTGCAGATTCAGTCTTCCCAGCCTGGTGCAGGTCTACAATTTTGTTTCTGGTGTCCTTTGACAGCTCTTTGGTCTTGGCCATAGTGGAGTTTGGAGTGTGACTGTTTGAGGTTGTGGACAGGTGTCTTTTATACTGATAACAAGTTCAAACAGGTGCCATTAATACAGGTAACGAGTGGAGGACAGAGGAGCCTCTTAAATAAGAAGTTACAGGTCTGTGAGAGCCAGTAATCTTGCTTGTTTGTAGGTGACCAAATACTTATTTTCCACCATAATTTGCAAATAAATTCATAAAAAATCCTACAATGTGATTTTCTGGATTTTTTTTCCTCAATTTGTCTGTCATAGTTGACGTGTACCTATGATGAAAATTACAGGCCTCTCTCATCTTTTTAAGTGGGAGAACTTGCACAATTGGTGGCTGACTAAATACTTTTTTTCCCCACTGTACTACATCCATAACTAGAGGTTATTAGCATGGAGGAGTTCAGATATACTACATCCATAACTAGAGGTTATTAGCATGGAGGAGTTCAGATATACTACATCCATAACTAGAGGTTATTAGCATGGAGGAGTTCAGATATACTACATCCATAACTAGAGGTTATTAGCATGGAGGAGTTCAGATATACTACATCCATAACTAGAGGTTATTAGCATGGAGGAGTTCAGATATACTACATCCATAACTAGAGGTTATTAGCATGGAGGAGTTCAGATATACTACATCCATAACTAGAGGTTATTAGCATGGAGGAGTTCAGATATACTACATCAATAACTAGAGGTTATTAGCATGGAGGAGTTTCTGCAGCCAAATTGTCTTGCATATCAACAAGCAGCAAACACAGAAAGGGTCCTATATTGGAGAGTAAAAGTCGTCTGGCACTCTGCTTAGGATTTCAACAACTTTAATAACTTATTTCGAGCCTAGAATCATCGATGTTACTACTAATGTGAAAAAATGACAAAATATGACTTGTTGCTCACTTGACTGTCTTAAGACAATTGTCAAATAATTTAAGACGTCAATTGTTGTACAATTTCATAGGTATGCTCTGGGTATCACCTTTTACCTCAAATAAACAGTGTATTTCTGCTGTTGTGGTTCTTTAACCATCTGTCTGACTTTGTCATTCACACAGGAGAGAGACGTGGCTATTGTGGATCCTCTGGGGAGCCTCAACAACATGATGCTGACGAGGCAGAAAGGTCTCTCTCCAGATCAGAACACCTTAAGAAAAACTATCTGAGACCCACTGGGAAGAAATCTCACTGCTGCTCTGACTGTGGGAAACGTTGCAAGTCTTCATCAGAACTTAAAATACACCAGCGCGTACACACAGGAGAGAAACCTTATAGCTGTGATCAATGTGGGAGGAGTTTTACTCGGTCAAGCTCCCTGATAGTGCACCAGAGAACACACACAGGAGAGAAACCTTACGACTGCTCTGACTGCGGAAAGACTTTTGTTAGTTTAAGAGATTTAAAATCACACCATAGAACACACACAGGAGAGAAATCACCATATAGCTGTACTCAATGTGGGAAGAGTTTTACTCGGTCAAGCTCCCTGATAGTTCACCAGAGAACACACACAGGAGAGAAACCTTATAGCTGTACTCAATGTGGGAAGTGTTTTGTTGCATCTTGCAATCTGATGATACACCAGAGAACACACACAGGAGAGAAACTTTATAGCTGTGATCAATGTGGGAAGAGTTTTACTCAGTCAAGCTCCCTGATAGTGCACCAGAGAACACACACAGGAGAGAAACCTTATCGCTGTACTCAATGTGGGAAGAGTTTTGTTGCATCTTGCGATCTGACAATACACCAGAGAACACACACAGGAGAGAAACCTTATAGCTGTGATCAATGTGGGAAGAGTTTTGGTACATCTGTGTATCTGACGATACACCAGAGAACACACACAGGAGAGAAACCTTATGGCTGTAATCAATGTGGGAAGAGTTTTACTCAGTCAAGCGGCCTGGTAGTACACCAGAGAACGCACACAGGAGAGAAACCGTATAGCTGTACTCAATGTGGGAAGAGTTTTACTCAGTCAAGCGGCCTGGTAGTACACCAGAGAACACACACGGGAGAGAAACCTTATCACTGCTCTGACTGCAGAAAGAATTTTGTTAGGTTAAGAGATTTAAAATCACACCAGAGAACACACACAGGAGAGAAACAATTTAGCAGGAGATAAATGATATAGCTGGAGATAAATGATATAGCTGTGATCATGTGACAAGAGATACTTTGATAAAAGATCTCTGATCAAACATCAGAAAGTACATACATTAGTTGTTTCATGATATCAATGAAATAATGTCACAATGTAGAATGTTTTAACATTGTAGAAGGAGTACTTTAATTAATAATGTCACAATGTAGAACCCTAAACATTTCCCCCTGTTCTATTTATTTCAGCATGATATGGATATTAGCCTCTGGGAAAAACCCAGGCTATGAATTGAAAGAGTATTTATGTGATTTAACAAAAAGTAAAAAAAAAAAAAGTAAAAAAAAGTTGTGTTCCACGTTAATCAAAATGTAGCTAGCTGTTTTCTACAAATTGTCCTCTGACCAGTGATGTACACATTATTCCCAGATTCCGTGTGGTTTTTGAGCTGTTAGTTTTAACAGGACGTGCAACCTCATCTCCCCCTTCTCGCGCAATTGATTTCAGTATATAATAAGTGTTGCGTTTTTCTTAGTTTTTGGGACCCTTACAATTGAAATGCATCACTCCAAAATGTAGCTGACTGTCTTCTGCAGGTTGTCCTCTAACCAGTGAAGTAAAAGATATCTTCCATTTCCATGTGTTTTTTTAGTTGTGTTAGTTTCAACAGCACGTACAACCTGATCTCCCCCATAATCGATATCAGTGACTTATTGTCACTTGTCAAATCAACAGCGTTTTTGGTGCTTGTGCAGTTTAATAAGGTGCTCGTTTAAACAAAAATACCAGTAATTTAATTACTATTGTGGCACGTTTTTTAAATTATTTTTTTATAGGGTAGATCAGCATAATATTGCAGATAGATTGTAACTTCTATCAATGTAATTGTCTGCATCACTTCCAATCCCCCGTTTATTTATATATATATACACACATACATACACACATATACATATACATTTACATACATACATACATATCCTTAAAAAATATATATATTTCCCTTTATTACTTTCCAACCCCACCACCCCTTCCCTAATTGGAGTAAACTAGTGAACAACAATGCTTAGGCCTCTACTTCCAGCTTATACATACTATATACATTTTATGGACACAGTCAATTTTACAATAATTATATTTTGTTTGTTTTTTCTCCTGAACTTCTTCTACTCTCAACCTCTCCGATCATTTTCATGATGTCCATCCGGTTTGCTTCTATATGCCATATCTTTCTAACTGTGCTCTTTCACAAAAGCTCCCAACCTATATACTTATTATGGACACAGTATGCTTACATTATTAGTTATCTTGTTATTAGTTGTTGTTATTAGTCCCATCCTTCAACTCCATTCAACACCTCCCATCTATCTCTTAACACCACCCATATTGGATTTCTATTTGCCATATATTTTTCAACTGTACTGTGATGTTTTACAAAAGTTCTGAACCTTTCTATTCTCATTGTTTCTACAGATTGTAAATTGAAAATAAACATTTTTGCTAAAATTATTATTATATTATTGATCGATTGACTATGACTTTTCAGCACATGTTTGTGTAGATAGTACATTTTATGTTTTAAATATACAGTTGATGTCGGAAGTTTACGTACAGGTTGGAGTCATTAAAACTAATTTTTCCAACCACTCCACAAATTTCTTGTTAACAAACTATAGTTTTGGCAAGTCGGTTAGGACATCTACTTTGAGCATGACACAAGCAATTTTTCCAACAATTGTTTACAGATTATTTCACTTATAATTCACTGTATCACAATTCCAGTGGGTCAGAAGTTTACATACACTAAGTTGTCTGTGCCTTTAAACAGCTTGGAAAATTCCAGAAAATGATGTCATGGCTTTAGAAGCTTCTGATAGGCTAATTGATATCATTTGAGTCAATTGGAGGTGTACCTGTGGATGTATTTCAAGGCCTACCTTCAAACTCAGTGCCTCTTTGCTTTACATCATGGGAAAATCAAAATAAATCAGCCAAGACCTCAGGAAAAAAATTGTATACCTCCACAAGTCTGGTACATCCTTGGGAGCAATTTCCAAACGCCTGAAGGTACCAAGTTCATCTGTACAAACAATAGTACGCAAATATTAACACAATGGGACCACGCAGCCGTCATACTGCTCAGGAAGGAGACGCGTTCTGTCTCCTAGAGATGAACGTACTTTGGTGCGGAAAGTGCGAATCAATCCCAGAACAACAGCAAAGGACCTTGTGAAGATGCTGGAGGAAACAGGTACAAAGGAAACAGGTACAAAAGTATCTATATCCACAGTAAAACGAGTCCAATATCGACATAACCTGCAAGGCCGCTCAGCAAGGAAGAAGCCACTGCTCCAAAACCGCCATAAAAATGCCAGACTACGGTTTGCAACTGCACATGGGGACAAAGATAGTACTTTTTGGGGTAATGTCCTCTGGTCTGATTAAACAAAAATAGATCTGTTTGGCCATAATGACCATCGTTATGTTTGTAGGAAAAGGGGGTTGCTTGCAAGCCGAAGAACACCATCCCAACCGTGAAGCACGGGGTTGGTAGCATCATGCTGTGGGGGTGCTTTGCTGGAGGAGGGACTGGTGCACTTCACAAAATAGATGGCATCATGAGGAAGGAAAATTATGTGGATATATTGAAGCAACATCTCAAGACATCAGTTAGGAAGTTAAAGCTTGATCGCAAATGGGTCTTCCAAATGGACAATGACCCCAAGCATACTTCCAAAGTTGTGGCAAAATGGCTTAAGGACAACAAAGTCAAGGTATTGGAGTGGCCATCACAAAGCCCTGACCTCAATCCTATAGAAAATGTGTGGCCAGAACTGAAAAAGCGTGTGCGAGCAAGGAGGCCTACAAACCTGACTCAGTTACACCTGCTCTGTCAGGAGGAATGGGACAAAATTCACCCAACTTATTGTGGGAAGCTTGTGGAAGGCTACCCAAAACGTTTGCCCCAAGTTAAACAACTTAAAGTCAATGCTACCAAATACTAATAAACTTCTGACCCACTGGTAATGTGATGAAAGAAAGAAAAGCTGAAATAAATAATTCTCTCTACTATTATTCTGATATTTCACATTATTAAAATAAAGTGGTGATCCTAACTGACCTGAGAAAGGGAATTTTTACTGGGATTAAATGTCAGGAATTGTGAAAAACTGAGTTTAAATGTATTTGGCTAAGGTGTATGTAAACGTCCGACTTCAACTGTATCACAAACTGTTTTTGCATTTTGGTTATTGATTTGGACACATTAAAACTGTGTTTTGATATTGTGCTATCCAACCTAGCAAAATGTCATTGAAAATACGTTAAAAATAAGACTATGCCCGATGTCCAATCTACGTTTTGGTTGAAAGTGAAAGTTGAAAGGATGTTTTTTTCAGGTCGTTTTTTCAACGACTTGAAAACAACTAAATTTAACGTACTTGCAGCCTATAAACGCAATATAAAAAATTGGGATAAATAAACAAATGAAATGTATAAATAAAGCTTGATTTGAACATTTTGCTAAACAAATTAACCCAATGACTGACTTCAACCAATCCAGTGCATTTGTGTTGAAAATGAAAAATGTTGAAGTCAACAATACGTCAAAGTATTCAACTACTGAAAACTGAAACAAACAAATGGATCAAACAGATCAATCCCACTTTTCAAGCCTGCTGAAGGCGTGGTGGCCTTGGTAAACACTACCCCCGGCTCTATATTCATCAGTAACGTAACTGTTGGATTCCCCAAACTCAGTATCGTAATCTCATTACTTTCAGTAATTTTTTAGATGACTTTCCCCTTAAGAGCACAGGTAGTACCACCGTCATAAAATCTGATTTAACCTGGCAGATTGAACTCTTAGGCCTGAATTCCAAGCGTCATGTCTGGAGGAAACCAGGCACCATCCCTACGGTGAAGCATGGTGGTGGTGGAAGCATCATGCTGTGGGGATGTTTTTCAGCTGCAGGGACTGGGCGACTAGTCAGTATCGAGGGAAAGATGAACGGAGCAAAGTACAGAGCGATCCTTGATGTTAACCTGCCAATAGTACAATGACCTTGAGCACACAGCCAAGACAACGCAGGAGTGACTTCTGGACAAGTCTCTGAATGTCCTTGAGTTGCCCAGCCGGAGGCCGGACTTGAACCAGATGGAACATCTCTGGAGAGACCTGAAAAGAGCTTGAGAGGATCTGCAGAGAAGAATGGGGGAATCTCCCCAAATACAGGTGTGCCAAGCTTGTAGTGTCATACCCAAGATGACTCGAGGCTGTAATCGCTGCCAAAGGTGCTTCAACAAAGTACTGAGTAAAGGGTCTGAATACTTATGCAAATGTTATATTTCAGTTTTTTTATTTTGAATACATTTGCTAAAATAATTACATGTATTTTGCTTTGTCATTATTGTGTGTAGATTGATGAGGAAAAAAACAATTTAATCCATTTTAGAATAAGGCTGTAACGTAACAGTTCTGGGGTCTGAATACTTTCCAAATGCACTTAACCACACTGCTAACCCTAATGCCTAATCCTAACCTTAACCACACTGCTAACCCTAATGCCTAACCCTAACCTTAAATAACCCTAACCTTAACCACACTGCTAACCCTAATACCTAACCCTAACCTTAACCACACCGCTAACCCTAATACCTAACCCTAACCTTAACCACACTGCTAACCCTAATGCCTAACCCTAACCTTAACCACACTGCTAACCATAATGCCTAACCCTAACCTTAACCACACTGCTAACCATAATGCCTAACCCTAACCTTAACCACACTGCTAACCCTAATGCCTATCCCTAACCTTAACCACACTGCTAACCCTAATGCCTAACCCTTACCTTAACCACACTGCTAACCCTAATACCTAACCCTAACCTTAAATAACCTCAACCTTAACCACACTGCTAACCCTAATGCCTAAACCTTAACCACACTGCTAACCCTAATGCCTAACCCTAACCTTAACCACACTGCTAACCCTAATGCCTAACTCTTACCTTAAATAACCCTAACCTTAACCACACTGCTAACCCTAATGCCTAAACCTTACCTTAAATAACCCTATCCTTAACCACACTGCTAACCTTAATGCCTAACTCTTACCTTAAATAACCCTAACCTTAACCACACTGCTAACTCTTACCTTAAATAACCCTAACCTTAACCACACCCCCCCTCAGTAACCCGGCTTGTCTGAGCGCGTCCAGCACCGCCTGGAGGTGCGTCAGGTGCTCCTCCCAACCTCGGCTGTGGGTGAATCATCCAGATAGGCCGCCTGGAGGTGCGTCAGGTGCTCCTCCCAACCTCGGCTGTGGGTGATATCGTCCAGATAGGCCGCCTGGAGGCGCGTCAGGCGCTCCTCCCAACCTCGGCTGTGGGTGATATCGTCCAGATAGGCCGCCTGGAGGCGCGTCAGGCGCTCCTCCCAACCTCGGCTGTGGGTGATATCGTCCAGATAGGCCGCCTGGTGGTGCGTCAGGCGCTCCTCCCAACCTCGGCTGTGGGTGATATCGTCCTGATAGGCCATCAGGCGCTCCTCCCAACCTCGGCTGTGGGTGATATCGTCCAGATAGGCCGTCAGGTGCTCCTCCCAACCTCAGCTGTGGGTGATATCGTCCAGATAGGCCGTCAGGTGCTCCTCCCAGTCTCGGCTGTGGGTGATATCGTCCAGATAGGCCGCCTGGTGGTGCGTCAGGCGCTCCTCCCAACCTCGGCTGTGGGTGATATCGTCCAGATAGGCCGTCAGGTGCTCCTCCCAACCTCGGCTGTGGGTGATATCGTCCAGATAGGCCGCTGCGTACTGCTGGTGGGGTCGAAGCACTCTGTTCATCAGTCGCTGGAATGTGGGCGGGGCTCCGTGGAGACCGAACGGGAGCACCCGGTACTGGTACAGACCGTCTGGTGTCGAGAACGCCGTTCAAACGGGGAAAATCCAGTGGAGGATTGGGGGTACTTCTCGGATTGAGAACATTAGGTGGGGTAGCAGCTGGTCCCAGTTCTTCCCGTCATGCTCGATGACCTTCCGCAGAATCTGTTTGAGTGTTTTGTTAAAGCGCTCAACGAGCCCATCCGTCTGCGGGTGAAAAACGGAGGTCCGGATCTGCTTGATCTGCATGAGGGCACACAACTCTTTCATGAGGCGGGTCATAAACTCTGTAACTTGGTCTGTCAGGATCTCGTTCGGAATGCCCACCCGGCTAAAGAGGTGGAACAGCTCTCGGGCGATTCCCTTGGATACCGCCGCCCGTAGGGGAATGGCCTCGGGATACCGGGTGGCATAGTCTACTATTACCAAGATGTACCTGTGTCCTCGTGCAGTCTTTACCAGGGGTCCCACTATGTCCATGGCGATGCGTTCAAAGGGCACCCCGATGATCGGCAGGGGGACCAGAGAGTTTCGGAAGTGTGCTTTCGGGGCAGTGAGTTGACACTCCGGGCAGCTGCGACAGTAGTCTTCCACGGCCCTCCTCATCCCGGGCCAGTGGAACCGGGCGGCGACCTGTTCCCGGGTCTTCTCCATTCCCATGTGCGCCCCCAACAGGTGGGTGTGGCCCAGCTGAAGAACGGTTCCTACGTACCGTCAGGTCAGCAACAATACCTCTCAAAGTTCCCCCTGTTGGCGCGAACCTGATACAAAAGGTTAT
Organism: Coregonus clupeaformis; assembly: GCF_020615455.1. NCBI lineage: Eukaryota > Metazoa > Chordata > Actinopteri > Salmoniformes > Salmonidae > Coregonus > Coregonus clupeaformis. The sequence goes on from NW_025534916.1 coordinate 99,407, forward strand.
TCTTAATTTGGAAATATCGCCAGTCACTCACCCCCGGAAGTAGCAGTCCGTCCACCGCTATCGCTTGGGCTGCGGCAGCTTTCAAATTCGGATCCCCCCACTGGGCCGTCCCGAATTATCCCCTCAGTTGGCCTCCAACGGGGGTCTCGACTGGCCCCTCGAAATCGAGAAGGGGGAGGCTGGGCTACTCCTCCAGTGGTTCCCCAGGGGGTTCGGGTTCCGGCTCCCCCTCCGACTCCGGACCCGTAGAGTCAGGTTGGTTAACCGGTGGCGTCCTGGCCGTACAGGCGAGGGTCGTCCCCGCTCTCTTCTTCGGCCGGCTCGTATCTTTTTTTTTCTTCTTCAACTCGTGCCCCCATAGGGCCGCGAACAGCAGACAATCACATCCCACTAGGATCGTTACCGGCAGCTCTGGTACTGCACCCACCATCATCTGGAAGCTCCCTTGTGGTGTCACGATGTTGGTCCGTACGGCGGGATACCGCTTTGTGTCACCGTGAACACAGGAAACTGACATCTCCCTACCCCCGTTCGGTCTCCTGGTTCAGCAGGCTCGTGGTTACGAGCGTAACCATGCTTCCGGAGTCTAATAGCGCTTCCGTGTCGTGTCTGTCAACCTTCACCGGGACCATGGGTGCAGTTGATTCATGGTGCGCCCAACAGGAGGTGACATAGTTCGCGGCCTCCGGTGCTAGCTGATGGCATTGGATTCCTCTCGAGCAGGGCAATTCCAGGCAATGTGCCCCCGGGCGCCACACTCAAAACACCTCCGTTGGTCTCCATCTACCGGGGGTCATCGGGGGCGGGTCGGCCCTTCCCCAGCCGTCTCTCCACGGGTTTGCGGTCCCTTGGCCCTGCCGACTGTCGGTTTAGAGTAGATTGTACTGCAAGGTATGCTATATGTGTAGGCTATGCCATATGTATTGGCTAATATGCAGCTATGGTTTTTAAACCTCCATTCTAGCAGACATGACACACACACTTCTTTCTATATACATGCTTTTATTTGGGTTTCTGTGCAAAGTATATGATTGAAATGTGTCTTTAAGCCTGCAGCTAGTTACTTGAAATGAGATATATAATCATGCAAAAACATGACTCAAAATGTAATTCACTGACAGAGAGATAGCTAGATAATGAAACACACATTGACATTTACAGTAGCTGGCTAGGCTATTCAAACTGTAACATTGACTAGCTTTCAATACATTTGATAAATGGTCCATGGAGTTACCTCTTCAAATCAAATCAAATCAAATCAAATCAAATTTTATTGGTCACATGCGCCGAATACAACATTACAGTGAAATGCTTACTTACAGCCCTTAACCAACAGTGCATTTATTTTTAACAAAAAAGTACAAATAAAACAACAACAACAAAAAGTGTTGAGAAAAAAAAGAGCAGAAGTAAAATAAAATAACAGTAGGGAGGCTATATATATATACAGGTGGGTACCGTTGCAGAGTCAATGTGCGGGGGCACCGGCTAGTTGAGGTAGTTGAGGTAATATGTACATGTGGGTGGAGTTAAAGTGACTATGCATAAATAATTAACAGAGTAGCAGCAGCGTAAAAAGGATGGGGTGGGGGGGCAGTGCAAATAGTCCGGGTAGCCATGATTAGCTGTTCTGGAGTCTTATGGCTTGGGGGTAGAAGCCAAGACAATTCGTATTGCATGCTGGATATTTCAAGTGCACTCGAAACATTATATTTATCTTATTTCAGTTTTAGGGAGCTAGATATATCTGTTTCTCTTCATCAAACAGCAGTTTTCACAAGAGGCTGTAGTTACATCGTAGATAGAAGCAGGCCATTGGCTGCCTCCATCACCAGGGGTATGTACGGGACCTCTGATTGGTTCCGAGTTTAGGAGTTCGGCAATGTTGCATGAGCAGTTGAAATATATTTTTTATGAGAAAATGTGCAAGAATTGAAGGTGACAATAATAATAATAATAATAGAATAATATAGTCATAACAATATTTTACTGTCATATACAAAAAAATAATGTTCTTCCTCGACTGGGATCAATTAAATGAACTATTTTCGGCTCGATTAACTTCACTCTTTTCAGCTTCTGCCCACCATTTAATAACACAACCACACCACAGATAGAACAATGAGCCAGATATTTCACCTGATGTATAATGTGAAGCATCCGGTTGCTGTTTCCACTCACTATCAAATATGGTGATGAGAGGAAGCCCAGTGGGAGAGGAAGTAGCCAGATGGATTCTGAAGACATTCTGCTAATTTTCTCATTGATGAAACGTTTGATCTCAATACAGTTTTCTGTTTCCATAACTACAATCTGTAACAAACAGAGTGGACTACGTTTTGTAGACTTTACCCTTTGCCAAAGTTTTTCAAAAAAATTGCATTGTGGAGTTCAAGGGCGAATTTAGTTATTGCAGACATCACAGCATAGGCGTTCCCTAAAGGAAATATGCAAATAAATGCTAGAACGGGCCAATAGGACCTCTCTTGCTCCTGCTTGGCTCTGCCCACCTCCTTGCTTGTTCTGCCCACTATGATTAATTTGCTCCCATTGGAAACGACAGGCTCTGGTCTATCTTGGGTTAGTTATAAAAGTATTTGGCCACACAGTCCATGAAGAGCATGAGGTGTGGCTAACATTAGTCAGCTTGAGCTAGCTACGGAGTTAGCATAGGATCTCGGTAGCACAGAGTAGATCAATTTGACATTGCAAAATCGTGCATTGTGGGTAGTTTAGAAGATATCCGGAAATAAGTTAATAAATATGTAATAACGCAAAAACATAACTGTAGGTAACCCAATCCTGAAAACAAAACAAAAACATAACTGTTTGTACTTAATAGGTAACCAGATCGTGACTACAATTAAGTTACTAAGTCTTTAACCACAAAGTGTTGTTAAATTGCTGGATAAAAACTAATTGCTACCCTTTAACTTTTTGTCTGAAAATAAAATCTACATTTTACTCAACTTCGTTACCCACTCCAGTCAGCAGATGGCGATGTGGGACTTTAAGGCTATGCTGCTAGTGTGACGTATAATCTAGTGGACGGGACGCTTCTTTCAACAGCAGCAACAGTTAGTCAGACACCTCGGTAGCTTGCTAGACAAAATAGCCGAACCAATAAAGCTCTTTAGACGCTTTCGTGTATATTAGCCACTGTGTTTTAAACCCACTTCTGTCGTCTAGTTAGTTATCCCATTTAATTTCATATTTACGGTGTTGTTGTTATTGGTCAGCTAGCTGGCTGGTTAAGTTAGCACTAGCCTAGCTAGCTAACATCCCCGACCATGAGCTCACTAAGCTACTCTCCTCCTGCTAAAGAAGAGGAGGTCTGCTGGACGGAGAAAGAAGCTCTAGTGAAAGAGGAGGAGGAAGAGGAGGATGTTACAATACAAAAACAAGTAGAGGGTGAAGCTGTTACCGTGAAAGAAGAAGAGAAAGACGTTACAGTGAAAGAAGAGGAAGACGCGTTCAGAGTGAAAGAGGAGGAGGACGTTACAGTGAAAGAAGAGGAAGACGCGTTCAGAGTGAAAGAGGAGGAGGATGTTGCAGTGAAAGAAGAGGAAGACGCGTTCACAGTGAAAGAAGAGGATGTTGCAGTGAAAGAAGAGGAGGCTCCCGTTTTTGGAGTGAAAGAAGAAGAGGAGGAGGAGGAGGAGATGACTGTCACATCGAAAAAGGAGGAGGCAGAAGAGGAGGAAACTGGATATCTGGTTCCGGTTTCCCAAAGGCATCTTAAGGCATCCAATGGTTCTAATGATGAACTTAACCTTAAGATGGTTTTGGGAAACCGGACCCTGATTAACACTAGTAAGTACTGTCTTAAAAACAGAGGCACAAACTCTGCAGTTGTTGAACTGATGTGTGGTGTTAAAGGTGAAATCTGTAGTTGCTGCATCCATATTTGGACTTTTAAATTATTTATATTCTTGAAGAATATAACACACTACTGGTCAAATGTTTTACTCATTCAAGTGTCTTTCTTTCTTTTTCTACTTTATATAATTATTGTGACAAGAAGACTCGAGGCTGTAATCGCTGCCAAAGGTGCTTCAACAAAGTACTGAGAAAAGGGTCTGAATACTTATGTAAATGTGATATATACACTACCGGTCAAATGTTTTAGAACACCTACTCATTCAAGGGTTTATCTTTATGTATACTATTTTCTACATTGTAGAATAATAGTGAAGACATCAAAACTATGAAATAACACATGGAGTCATGTTGTAACCAAAAAAGTGTTAAACAAATCAAAATATATTTTATATTTGAGATTCTTCAAATAGCCACCCTTTGCCTTGATGACTTGAGAGAATGCCAAGAGTGTGCATTTTTCACAATTTTTCCTCCTTGCAGATATACTACATCCATAACTAGAGGTTATTAGCATGGAGGAGTTCAGATATACTACATCCATAACTAGAGGTTATTAGCATGGAGGAGTTCAGATATACTACATCCATAACTAGAGGTTATTAGCATGGAGGAGTTCAGATATACTACATCCATAACTAGAGGTTATTAGCATGGAGGAGTTCAGATATACTACATCCATAACTAGAGGTTATTAGCATGGAGGAGTTCAGATATACTACATCCATAACTAGAGGTTATTAGCATGGAGGAGTTCAGATATACTACATCCATAACTAGAGGTTATTAGCATGGAGGAGTTCAGATATACTACATCCATAACTAGAGGTTATTAGCATGGAGTTCAGATATACTACATCCATAACTAGAGGTTATTAGCATGGAGGAGTTCAGATATACAGTGGGGAAAAAAAGTATTTAGTCAGCCACTAATTGTGCAAGTTCTCCCACTTAAAAATATGAGAGAGGCCTGTAATTTTCATCATAGGTACACGTCAACTATGACAGACAAATTGAGAAGAAAAAAATCCAGAAAATCTCATTGTATTATTTTTTATGAATTTATTTGCAAATTATGGTGGAAAATAAGTATTTGGTCACCTACAAACAAGCAAGATTTCTGGCTCTCACAGACCTGTAACTTCTTCTTTAAGAGGCTGCTCTGTCCTCCACTCGTTACCTGTATTAATGGCACCTGTTTGAACTTGTTATCAGTATAAAAGACACCTGTCCACAACCTCAAACAGTCACACTCCAAACTCCACTATGGCCAAGACCAAAGAGCTGTCAAAGGACACCAGAAACAAAATTGAAGACCTGCACCAGGCTGGGAAGACTGAATCTGCAATAGGTAAGCAGCTTGGTTTGAAGAAATCAACTGTGGGAGCAATTATTAGGAAATGGAAGACATACAAGACCACTGATAATCTTCCTCGATCTGGGGCTCCACACAAGATCTCACCCTGTGGGGTCAAAATGATCACAAGAACAGTGAGCAAAAATCCCAGAACCACACGGGGGACCTAGTGAATTACCTGCAGAGAGCTGGGACCAAAGTAACAAAGCCTACCATCAGTAACACACTATGCCGCCAGGGACTCAAATCATGCAGTGCCAGACGTGTCCCCCTGCTTAAGCCAGAACATGTCCAGGCCCGTCTGAAGTTTGCTAGAGTGCATTTGGATGATCCAGAAGAGGATTGGGAGAATATCATATGGTCAGATAAAACCAAAATATAACTTTTTGGTAAAAACTCAACTCGTCGTGTTTGGAGGACAAAGAATGCTGAGTTGCATCCAAAGAACACCATACCTACTGTGAAGCATGGGGTCGGAAACATCATGCTTTGGGGCTGTTTTTCTGCAAAGGGACCAGGACGACTGATCCGTGTAAAGGAAAGAATGAATGGGGCCATGTATCGTGAGATTTTGAGTGAAAACCTCCTTCCATCAGCAAGGGCATTGAAGATTAAACGTGGCTGGGTCTTTCAGCATGACAATGATCCCAAACACACCGCCCGGGCAACGAAGGAGTGGCTTCGTAATAAGCATTTCAAGGTCCTGGAGTGGCCTAGCCAGTCTCCACATCTCAACCCCATAGAAAATCTTTGGAGGGAGTTGAAAGTCTGTGTTGCCCAGCGACAGCCCCAAAACATCACTGCTCTAGAGGAGATCTGCATGGAGGAATGGGCCAAAATACCAGCAACAGTGTGTGAAAACCTTGTGAAGACTTACAGAAAATGTTTGACCTGTGTCATTGGCCAACAAAGGATATATAACAAAGTATTGAAAAACTTTTGTTATTGACCAAATACTTATTTTCCACCATAATTTGCAAAGAAATTCAATAAAAATCCTACAATGTGATTTTCTGGATTTTCTTTTCTCATTTTGTCTGTCATAGTTGACGTGTACCTATGATGAAAATTACTGGCCTCTCTCATCTTTTTAAGTGGGAGAACTTGCACAATTGGTGGCTGACTAAATACATTTTCCCCCCACTGTACTACATCCATAACTAGCGGTTTCTGTATTAGCAGGGAGGAGTTCAGATATACTACATCCATAACTAGAGGTTATTAGCATGGAGGAGTTCAGATATACTACATCCATAACTAGCGGTTTCTGTATTAGCAGGGACGGGTTTCTGCAACCAAATTGTATGCGCATCGCCCTCATGAGGCAATTCTAGCAAACACTGAAAGGGGCCTATATTCTATCCTAGAATCATCAATTTTACTACTAAATTGAAAGAAAAAAAAAGACTAAATATGACTGTTGTTGATCACTGACTGTCATATTAAGACAATTGTCAAATAAGTATGTAAAAGCATTTAAACATTCATTACAGATGTAAATTGGACAACATCATGGGCATCACCTTTTAGCTAAAATAAAAAGTGGATTTCTGATGTTGTGGGCCTTTAACCACCTGTCTGACTTTGTTGTTCACACAGGAGAGAGACGTGACTATCGTGGATCCTCTGGGGAGCCTCAACAACAATATGAAGCTGAGGAGGCAGAGAAGAGTCTCTCTACATCAGAACACCTCAAGAAACACCAGCAGAGACCCACAGGGAAGAAATCGCACCACTGCTCTGACTGTGGGAAGAGTTACTCAAGCTCAGATTCACTAAAAGTACACCAGAGAATTCACACTGGAGAGAAACCTTATAGCTGTGATCAATGTTGGAAGAGTTTTACTTCACCTAGCCAGATGACTATCCACCAGAGAACACACACAGGAGAGAAACCTTTCCATTGCTCTGACTGTGGAAAGAGTTTTGTTATCTCAGGATATTTAAGAGCACACCAGAGAACACACACAGGAGAGAAACCTTATAGCTGTAATCAATGTGGGAAGAATTTTACTTCATCTATCCAGCTGACTATACACAAGAGAAAGCACACAGGAGAGAAGCCTTATAGCTGTGATCAATGTGGGAAGTGTTTTGTTACATGTAGCCGTCTGACTATCCACCAGAGAACACACACAGGAGAGAAACCTTATCACTGCTCTGACTGTGGAAAGAGTTTTGTTATCTCAGGAAATTTAACATCACACAAGAGAAAACACACAGGAGAGAAGCCTTATAGTTGTAATCAATGTGGGAAGAGTTTTTCTCACTCAGGCAACCTGATAGCACACGTGAGAATACACACTGGAGAGAAACCTCATTTCTGCTCTGACTGTGGGAAGAGATTCATCTTTTCAGCAGATCTTAAAATACATCAGAGAATCCATACCGGAGAGAAACCTTACCACTGCTCTGACTGTGGAAAGAGTTTTGTTTCATCAAGACATTTAAAATCACACCAGAGAACACACACAGGAGAGAAATCTTATAGCTGTGATCAATGTGTGAAGAGTTTTACTACATCTAGCAGACTGAAATCACACCAGAGAACACACACAGGAGAGAAACCTTATAGCTGTAGTCAATGTGACAAGAGATACTCTGGTAAAAGATCACTGATTAAACATCAGAAAATACATACATGAAGGAGTTGTTTCTTGATATCAATGAAATAATGTCACAATGTATAATGTTTTAACATTGTAGAAGGAGTATTTTAATTATTCACAATGTAGAATCCTAAACGTTTTCCCCCTGTTCTATTGATTTCAGCGTGATATGGATATTAGCCTCATCGGGGAAAATCCACGCTCTGAATTGAAAGAGTACTATTGATGTGATTAACAAAAAGTGATTGAGAAATAAAGTGTTGTGTTACACTTACCACGTTGGCGACCCACTTGATTCAAAATGCAACACTTCTAAATGTAGCTAGCTGTTTTCTACAAATTGTCCTCTGACCAGTGATGTACACATTATTCCCAGATTCCGTGTGGTGTTTGAGCTGTTAGTTTTAACAGGATGTGCAACCTCATCTCCCCCCTCTCCTGCAATTGATTTCAACGTGATATCGATATGAGTGATGACAATTAAGTGTTGCGTTTCTCTTCGTTTTGGGGACCCCTAAATGTAAATGCATCACTCCAAAATGTAGCTGACTCTCTTCTGCCGGTTGTCCACTAACCAGTGAAGTAAAAGATATCTTCCATTTTATTGTGTTTTTTTAGTTGTGTTAGTTTCAACAGCACGTACAACCTGATTCCCCCCCTAATCGATATTAGTGATTTATTGCCACTTGTCAAAACAACTGTGTTTTTGGTGCTTGTGCAGTTAATAAGGTGCTCGTAAAAAAAATTCAAGCAATTTGATTACTATTGTGGAACATGTTTGTGTAGATAGTACATTTTATGTTTAGGTTTTTAATTGATCACAAACTGTTTCTGCATATTGGTTATTGATTTGGACACGTCAAAACTGTGTTTTGACATTGTATCCCACCTAGCAAAATGTCATTGAAAAGACGTCCAATGTAAATTTGGTTTTGTCCAATCTACGTTCGGTTTTGGGTGAGAGTTAAAAATACGTATTTTTTTTAAACAACTTAATTTAAACGTACTTGCATCCTATACACTTGAAGCCAGTATCAATAATTGGTCTATGATTTTTTTATTAATTAACAATCTTACATCACTTACATGAACCACAATTGTCTTTATTCCACTACTGAAGAAGCATGACTCAAATCACCTACTCATATTTCAAACATCCAGCCTGGTAAAATATACATGTTTAATTATTCCATGCCTCACCATTAAGTGAATTATTGCCAATACATATTAACAAAGGGGTTTCCAATCTGTTTTGATATTTCATCATATTTACATTTCATGTAACATTTAGTAATCATAATTATTTATATGTTGGATATTACATCATATTCTTACTATTTTAATCAATACCAGCTAATTTCCTTAGAATGCTCATTTGATTGATGTGTAGTAATTTTCTTTTTCTTTATTTGTATTAGTTTTTTCCTTTGAAGCTGCGTTGCATCCATGTCTGAAATGTGCTATATAAATAAAGCTTGATTTGATTTGAACATATTGCAAAACAAATTAACCCAATGACTGACCAATCAGACTTGCAAAACCAATGAACAAATAAGTGCAAAAGCAACACATATCTTGGTCCATCTTAGTATGAAAAAACAGCATCAATTCAGTATATCTTCCACTGTGTCAAAATTGTGCATGGTATGTAAGTTTGGTATCTCTTTTCAACCAATCAAGTACATTTTTGTTGAAAATTAAAAATGTTCAAATCAACAATACGTCAAAGGATTCAACTACTGAAAACTGAAACAAACAAATGGATCAAACAGATCAATCTTTTCAAGCCTGCTGGCGAGTGGCGCAGTGGTCTAAGGCAGCTGTAGCTGTGCCATTAGAGATCCTGGTTCGAATCCAGGCTCTCTGTCGTAGCCGGCCGCAACCGGGAGACCAATGGGGCGGCGCACAATTGGGGCGGCGCACAATTGGCCCAGCGTCGTCCAGGGTAGGTGAGGGAATGGCCGGCAGGGAGGTAGCTCAGTTGTTAGAGCATGGCGTTTGCAACGCCAGGGTTGTGGGTTCGATTCCCACGGGGGGCCAGTATAAAAAAAAAAAATGTATGCACTAAACTGTACGTCGCTCTGGATAAGAGCGTCTGAATGACGTAAATGTAAACCCTCTACCAGGGGCATGCTTGAGGTGGTCTCCCACAGCTCTGCATATGTCATGTTCTGTGGCCGTGGTAAACACCACCCCCGGCTCTACCAGGGGCATGCTTGAGGTGGTCTCCCACAGCTCTGCATATGTCATGTTCTGTGGCCGTGGTAAACACCACCCCCGGCTCTACCAGGGGCATGCTTGAGGTGGTCTCCCACAGCTCTGCGTATGTCATGTTCTGTGGCCGTGGTAAACACCACCCCGGCTCTACCAGGGGCATGCTTGAGGTGGTCTCCCACAGCTCTGCATATGTCATGTTCTGTGGCCTTGGTAAACACCACCCCCGGCTCTACCAGGGGCATGCTTGAGGTGGTCTCCCACAGCTCTGCATATGTCATGTTCTGTGGCCTGGTTAACACCACCCCCGGCTCTACCAGGGGCATGCTTGAGGTGGTCTCCCACAGCTCTGCATATGTCATGTTCTGTGGCTTTGCCATTCCATTTCTTGACTGCCCCTGCAACACAGAAAGAAACACATTTAGTCATATTATACTGAACAAAAATATAAACGTTTCATGAGGTGAAATAAAAGATCCCAGAAATTTTCCATATGCACAAAAAAGCTTATTTCTCTCAGATTTTGTGCGCAAATTTGTTTACATCCCTGTTAGTGAGCATTTCTCCTTTGCCAAGGTAATCCATCCACTTAACAGGTATGGCATACCAAGAAGCTGATTAAACAGCATGATCATTACACAGGTGTACCTTGTGCTGGGGACAATAAAAGGCCACTATAAAATGTGCTGTTTTGTCACACAACACAATGCCACAGATGACTTAAGTTTTGAGGGAGCGTGCAATTGGCATGCTGACTGCAGGAATACCCACCAGAGCTGTTGTCAGAAAATGTAATGTTAATTTCTCTACCATAAGCCACCTCCAACGTCATTTTAGATAATTTTTATAGTACGTCTAACTGGCCTCACACCGCAGACCACATGTATGGCGTTGTGTGGGCGAGCAGTCTGTTGATGTCAACGTTGTCAACAGAGTTCCCCATGGTGTCGGTGGGGTTATGTTATGGGCAGGCATAAGCTACGAAGACAATTGCATTTTATCGATAGCAATTTGAACAACGTGACGAGATCCTGAGGCCCATTGTCGTGCCATTCATCCGCCGCCATCACCTCATGTTTCAGCATGATAATGGCACGGCCCCCATGTCGCAAGGATCTGTACACAATTCCTGGAAGCTGAAAATGTCCCAGTTCTTCCACGGCCTGCATACTCACCAGACAAGTTACTCGTTGAGCATGTTTGGGATGCTCTGGATAGATGTGTATGACAGCGTATTCCAGTTCCCGCCAATATCCAGAAACTTCGCACGGCCATTGAAGAGCAGTGGGACAACATTCCACAGGCCACAATCAACAGCCTGATCCTTTCACAGCATTATAAGGCTGCGTTGAGACAATTACTTATCAATGACCCCAGTTCAGTTAATCCCTACCCTTGTGTCGCTAAGTCATCATAATGCTTCAGCAAATGTACATTATCCCACAGGCTTTAGAAGACACAATGTAAATAACCTAATATATGTCCCTCTAACTGCCCTGAACGCCTCAGCTGAGCCTACAGCTATATATATATGCAGTAATCATGTGCCTATGAACCAGAGTAATACTGTTAGCACAGAGGCGGTGTGCCCTAGTAGGAAGTCCACTGTGTGCAGCTCACTAACATAAATAACACGGGCATGTCTACTTCTGCTAAGCTTCCCAGTAAAGCAATGAAAACAATCAAGCATCCCAGAAAAGTGTTAAAAAATAGCCCACGTTAACATTTGTAGCTTAAGAAACAAGGTCCACGAAGTCAATAATTTGCTCGAAACAGATGGCATTCATATTCTGACAATCTCTGAAACTCACTTAGATAATACTTTTGATGATACAGTGGTAGCAATACAAGGTTATAACATCTACAGAAAAGACAGAAATGCCAAAGGTGGAGGTGTTGCCGTTTATATTCAGAACCACACACCAGGATCTCATGTTAAATACTGTTGAAGTAATGTGGCTACAGGTTCATCTGCCTCACTTAAAGCCCATTATGGTGGGAAGCTGCTATAGACCACCAAGTGCTAACAGTCAGTATCTGGATAACATGTGTGAAATGATTGATAATGTACAGTTGAAGTCGGAAGTTTACATACACTTAGGTTGGAGTCATTAAAACTTGTTTTTCAACCACTCCACAAATTTCTTGTGAACAAACTATAGTTTGGCAAGTCGGTTAGGACATCTACTTTGTGCATGACACAAGTAATTTGTCCAACAATTGTTTACAGACAGATTATTTCATTTATAATTCACTGTATCACAATTCCAGTGGGTCAGAAGTTGACATACACTAAGTTGACTGTAACTTTAAACAGCTTGGAAAATTCCAGAAAATGATGTCATGGCTTTAGAAGCTTCTGATAGGCTAATTGACATCATTTGAGTCAATTGGAGGTGTACCTGTGGATGTATTTCAAGGCCTACCTTCAAACTCAGTGCGTCTTTGCTTGACATCATAGGAAAATCAAAAGAAATCAGCCAAGACCTCAGAAAAAAAAATTGTAGACCTCCACAAGTCTGGTTCATCCTTGGGAGCAATTTCCAAATGCCTGAAGGTACCACGTTCATCTGTACAAACAATAGTACGCAAGTATAAACACCATGGGACCACACAGCCGTCATACCGCTCAGAAAGGAGACGAGTTCTGTCTCCTAGAGATGAACGTACTTTGTTACACCTTGTAGGAGCAGTATAGAGCTAGTCTGTTCATTATATACAGTGAGGGGAAAAAAGTATTTGATCCCCTGCTGATTTTGTACGTTTGCCCACTGACAAAGAAATGATCAATCTATAATTTTAATGGTAGGTTTATTTGAACAGTGAGAGACAGAATAACAACAACAACATCCAGAGCAGTATAGAGCTGTAGTGGGCTCTGAAATGATTGACACCCTTGATAAAGATTAGCAAAAATTACTGTATAAAATAAATAATTCAAATAATGAGCTATATTCTCTGCAACAACAACAAAAAAAGTGAAATTATATGATTTTATACTAACACAATTGTTCAGAGAAAGAAATGTTGTTCCACAAGTAATTCTCAAAAAGGTCAAAATGTTTTATGAGATTGGAGAACACATTGAGAGGGATTTTAAACCATTCCTCCGTATCAGAATCTTTCCAGATCCTTGATATCCTTTGTCTGCGCTGATGGACTGCCCTCTTCAATTCAAACCACATGTTTTCAATGGGGCTCCAAGTCCAGAGACTGAGATGGCCATTGCAAAAATGTTGATTTTGTGCTATCGTATCTGAAGATTATGCCTTTGTTAAATGTTTTTCATGAAGAAATGGAATGTTGTTTGTGTTAGTATCAAGAGGGAATGTTTTGGGTGTGACGTCACATACAGCAGACCGGAAGTGTCTTGTAGACAGGGGAGACTGGGGATTGGCCAGAAGAGGGAGCTTCATTGTTTATAAATAGGGGGGTTAAACGAAGAAGAAAGTGAGAACGAGCAGCCATTCTGAGGCGTCGCTCCCCGGGTGTCATGTCACCTGTCATTTATGCTGTAACCTCGTGATTTTAATAAAAGCCTCTAACACGATGCAGCAGACGGACTCTTTGTTGACAGCAATAATGGCCACCATTCACCCGATACGACATAATGGCGCCCAACGTGGGGCTGGGTTTGTGTCTCTTCCTTGTTTCAGTCAACCGGCCAGGCTAACTCGCTTTGAAGCATGGCCAAAAAGGGTGAGTGTTTCACCGCTTGAGTTTGTTAGATTGGATACGACTTGTGTACACTGGAGAGATGTACCATACGACCTTGCCTCGGGTGGCGTTTATTGCGGTCGACTAGAGTCTGCAAAAATTTATTCCATTGGAAACGGCAGATAATTGGAAATTTAGAGCATTAAACGGTAGGATTTAAGTATTGAAGTGTACGATTAAGGCAGATATGCGCATTCTTTAGAGCACTGTACCATTTAAGACCTCCAGGGGGGGCCATTTTAGATGTTGGGCCGGCAAATCCGTTTACACGATAGAATGGGTGGACGGTGTTTTTTTTTTTAAAGAGAGCTCGGATTAATGAGGTTTATCTGATTGTGATTATGATTTGACTTTCATCCGACGGGATGTCTGATTGGGTTTTGGATTTCTCGGTGTAATGCTCATTAGTCCCGGTAGCAAAAACGGTAGGATAAATATGTTTAAAATTGATAGGGCAGTGCAGGGTATGTCTCTGTGTAGTAGGCCGCAGTTAGCTAGAGGCTACGGCTAATGTTAATGCTAAATGGGAGGTGTGTTTCATGCTACATGGTACATCGTGGCTAAGACTAATGCTAATTGTGTTGTGTGCTACATGTTAATGTATCCTTAGAGACTCCATTGCGATGGATTAAAGTCTCTTAAATTTGTCTCTGTGTTTAAGTCAGGTTATATGTTTTGTGAGCGCTGTTAAATGTTGTTTGACTATAAGGGGCTGTGCGCATGCGTTTAATTTTGCGACACTACACTACAGAAAGGGGGAGTTTATGGCACGAGATTAGGACACGTTTTGGTTTACGGCACTAAACTACAACACGAGGGTATTGTAAAACTACAAACCAAAATGGTGGGTTAAGGTCATAGGTCCCATTTGGCGTTACCCTGCAAGGAAATGGACACAGACAAAGAGAGAGAGATTTTTCCACGAGTATTCTAGTTTCAACGGCGGCTGGTTAAAGATGAAACTTGTTTTGTGACCTATTGAATTTATACATTAAATATATGTTGGCGAAGTATAATGAATTGAATTAAATAATTAAAAGACGATTAAAATTAAATAAAAATGTTTTTGAGCGATCTATTTAGTTCTGAGGTTAGTCTTAGAGTGAATAATGTAGAAACGAACGAATATTGAATGGTTGGAAATACTCAGTGATTGCATTAACTACTAAAAGCTGTTTCTGTGTCTTTGTTCCATTGTCATGAGAGACAGGAGAGAGGAGGGGCTAACGTGTGACTGACGTGCGTCACGTGACAAGGTGTGACGAGGCAAACGAGAGGATCAGATATCAGGCTAGTTCACAAAAATCATCCCTTACAAAATATTTGATGACGGTTTCACATAGGCTTGGCAAATGATTCATTAAAAAATTGCATTTTGGATGCTCTGCATCACTGGGGGTTTGATTGAATTGGGTTGGAAATCAGGTACTGACATTATTCGGCAATTAAGATACTTGGGTGCATATTAAACAATGGAATTTATAAAAATCAAAGGGTTGTAAGGTTAGAGGCTTTGTTTTTGGGATTGCTTTGAAGTTGACTAACTACATTTACTTGCATTTGATGGGTTGTGGTAAGATAGCCAACACTAATTGATAAATTGGTGACATAGGAATAAAAATTGGTTTTAAATTATTCATAATTTTTAATTGGTTTTTAATTGGTTTTTTATTTTTAATTAAATGGTTTTGAATAAAACATTTAATTGAATTTTTTAATATTCATATTTTGGGTGATTTATAAAAAAAAATACATATATATATATATTTTTTTTGGAGTTGTTAGGTTTATATTAATAATTACAGGGGGAAGCCTTAGGCTATACAGTCTAAAATAAGCTAATTCATAATAAAGGAATATAAAAGAGTAGTTACAATGGGGGAGAAAGGACAGCAAGGCTAGAGGAAGGTGATTACACCGATTGATAGAGGGAAAAATAGTAATCCTTTAACTAAAGTAGTGTTAGAAAGTAGTGTTAGAAAAAACTAATGGCAGAAGTTAGTACACCTTTCTCACATACGGATTCAGCAAAAAGTACAGCTTAGGGATGTTTATCCTCAGCTTTCAGTGATCATCCAGCAGGGTGATTGTTACATCAGAGATGAAGACGAATAATAGATAGAGGACAAGCAGAAACGACGATGAAGATGAATCCAGAACTCCAGAAGGAAGAAAATGTGATGTATGGAAGAGAAGAGTGAGGTTAAAGAGGATGAGGATGATGAAGAGGTCATGCATGGGTGGATATGACTCTGTGATCAGAAGGAAGTTGGCAAGAGGAAAAAGAAGAAGGATACACGAGATTTGATCTCTGATGGAAGTTGAAGATGAAGAAAGCGATGAAGATTTGGAGATTAAGGGTGCTTTATGTTCAAGAGGATTTTATCCTACAATGACTAGCAAAGAAGAAATAGAGATATAGACCGATGTTTATCATGCCTGGATAAAGCAAATAGTTTAGAAGTAACACAGCTGAAGATACAGAAGAGGAGAAACTGCTGAGAAAAGGATCCAAAGAATTGGAGAAGAAGAAAGAACAGGACGAAGAAACTCTGAAAACTCAATCATACAACGGGTGGAGAAGATAAGTTTTGGTTATGAAGAATCAGAGTGAACCAAATCAACAATCACTGTTACAGCTTCAACTGAACAATATCAAATGCAATTGTATCAGCCACCAAGGGCGGCACCAGTTGATTCATATCCAAAGCCAGTTTATGGACAGACACAGAATTGAAGAGGGACGAGAAGACTTAGAAGAAGGAGGAAGATTTCAGCTACACTTCCAGCAACTTTCAGAAGACTGTTATAATTGTGGACAGATTGGGTACTTTACCTGTGATGAAAATCGTCAGGAGGAAACAACAGAGGAAGATATAGGAGCAAGTGAAGATCACCTGTTAGTGCCTAGAAGATCCGGAAGGGGGGTATCAGCTGAGAGCATCGATTAGAGAAGAAGAGAAAATAGCTAACTATTGAAGTGAAACAACCGACCATTAGAAGTGATAGTGAATAGGGGAAAACTTATCTGTGTTCAGCCTAAAGAGGTTAAACATCTCACTAATTGATAACTAATTAGGATAGGGATTTGAGGTAGTAAAACAGTTTATTACTCTTAAGGTACTAATATTAGAAGATACTGTTATTGCAGTGTTGGGAAGAGATGCATTGTTTAAATTGAATTGTACAATAAGATGTACACTAGACGACTGTCTATTAGACAATCTGTCTGAAAAGTTAAAAGGGGTGACTGTTTATTCTGAGTTACATTCTTACACTAAGAGATTTCAGGCTAGGCTAAAAGGTGTTTAGTCGTTTGCCAAGTCTGTGTGTAATGAGTCAGAAGCAGGTGGGGAACTTTCCCAATCACATATTCAAAAATTTGGTGGTAAGGGATTTTGTGAATAAATCAGGGGAAAAAGTTTTAAATGTTATGAGAGAAAACATTAGATTAAAATAAGTTAGGAGTAGATTAGGGTTGAAGGAACTCTGAGACAGTAAGCTAAGTTTCAAAGTTAGTAGTAAGAGAGAGAACAATGGGGAAGGACACTGTAGAGTAGGAAGATCAAGGTAATTATAGGTGTATTTTGTGTAATCAAAAGTTTGAAAGTCAGGGATTTAGAGAAAGGACTGAGATTTGGGGAAAAGTGACACTAGTGGTGATAGATGGAAGTACAAGCAGAGACAACTTTTCTTTGGGGAAAACTAGGAGTAACTAAGGACATTAACACTTCAGTTTATTACAACAACAGGGAGAAGCAATTTAACTCTTTCAACATTGATAGTTATTAAAGCCATAAATATATCGCATTTGATTATAAGGGAACCAATACAGCACCAATTTTAGGGGAAAGAATACTTATTAGGGTTAGGATGGGGACGTTTCTCCCATATGGAGAGATAATTATGGAGAATAAGTATTGTTATCAGGACCAGGAGTAGAAGCTGTTGCACCTAGTCAAAGGAGGGATAGTTTGTACAACGATATGAAGTGGAAGAGGTTAGGAGTGACTGTTCACTTATGTTGCGTAATGTTACAGAGAAAGGTCAGGGAGAATATATGTGTACTTATCTAGGGCAAGCATTAGAAGTTGTTCCGGTTAAGAATTATTGGTTAAAAGGCTATGTAATTCGTAAAGTGACGCTTATGATGGAAGATTTGAAATCTGTTGAAGTTTCACAGTCACCGAAGGAGTTCAGGAAGAATATGTTACAGTAGTCACTCCAACAGTGAATAATACACATAGGATAATGGGAACTTTTGCACTAGAAGTAATTAGGGTTGATACAGCAATTAAGTCAACTACTTTAATGGTAACTTTGGAAGGGATTAATGATACGATGGCAATAGCAAATGTAGTAAGTATGACATCGACAACAACTTTTCTGAAATTAAAGGGGGTAGCAAGAAGGACTCATGGGTTATGTTACGGATGGAGAGTGCTGTCAATGATAGTACGAATAGGGTTAAAATAGGAGAACAGATAGTGGTAGAGAGAATATAGATTCATCATGGAGGACAGGATGAGGTCTTTGATTTTAATGACAGACAAGGAGAGGTATCTGATCAGTACCGCTCGTTCTTCTGTTGTGGAAATTAGAGATAGATTAACTCATTCTGTAAGATCAGTGAGGAATCTTGAGGGTCCATGTCTGTTGAGAATTCCAGCACCAAACATGTTAGACGGTCGCGCGGCCTCTATCAGGTATGGGTCAGTCTTATGCTTTGTCATGACTGTGGTATCAGCAACAGTCATTGACAGATAAAATAATGTCGTTGTCAGAACAGTGGTTTAAGCCTAGGTTTAAGTGTTCTTGGTTAAATGAATTACCCATGGGAATTGTTAAATGGGAAAGGAAAATCAGGTAACAACGGAACCCTGAAGTATTCAGGTGAAACATTGAGGGCTAAAAGTTGTTTTTGTTCTAATAAAACATATGAGGTAAAGGGTATGTTTATGGGAATATCAGATTGTGATGATTATATGATGACTTTGGATAAGCATGACATTAAGGGTAGTAATGAGAAATATAAGGTTACTTTTTAATATACCAGGTAGTAAGAAGAGCAGGACTTTGATGGTTAAACGATTAGCTTTTGACTGGCAATGTGACTATTGGGAATTTTAGAGATATTTGGTGGGTTTGTGATGATAAAACGTATATATTCTTACCCCATGGATGGATAGGATGTTGTTAATGTCAACGTTGAAGCTTCCATATGAGGCTTTTACTATTAAAAGAGGGGTAGCACCGAACACAGATCAATCTGAAACTAGAGTTCAAAATAGGATGAAAAGGGACATGTCATAGGCTTCAAGCCTATCATTGAAGGATAAGTCTAAGGGAGAAGGGGGGACTTTATTCATGGTATGGTGTAACCTTTGGGAAGATCATATTGATAAATATTAGTTATACTTTGAGTCCAGATAGTTCAGATAATATCACTGGGGTTATAGATGCATTGAAGGAAATAAGGGATGCATTTGGAAGACTTGGTTGCAAGATCAGTTAGGCCAGTAGGGGCAGTGATGGGTTACATTTTAATGGCAGCTTTGATAGCACTGTGAATTTGTTACTTACCTTTGAGAAAGCTATGATATTGAGATAGGTTGGAGAGTGATTCCTGGAGACAACACTCAGATGCCGGTGTTGACTGTTCCTGATCTGGATAAAGATGGACAAGTGGAACTGATGGATAAATATCATTTTTTATTATTTGATGATTTTTCAAAAAAAATTTCAATATTAGGGTGATGTTGGTATGATTTATGAATCAAAGGGGGGAATAGGTTTATGTGATTCATGCATCATTTATATATCATTTTTATATTCTTAGTGGATATTGATGTTTAATTTGAAAGGGTTGTTTTGCAAAAGATACTGTTTGGTCGTTTCTTTTCTTTTCTTCCAGAAGCATTTGGGGGAACATGTGACTCAAACAAGGACAATATGAAGGGACAATATGACTGGAGGAGATGAAACAAGGAGGGTGTGGCTGATTCCATCATCAACAGTCCATTGGAAGTCGAGACTACAGGGAGATGAAGTGTAGTGGACTACATTCCAGTGTCTGCAATGAAATATAGACATGTGTAATACATAATTGTGTCATATTCTTAGGGATTAATTTTGTAGAATGATGTTTGATGTTATTGAATACATGTGAGGATCTTAGATGTTTTTGTTTATTTCATGGATGCTTAGGGACAGAAAGTCTAGGCAGGGAGAGTTCCACTGTACGGTCCAATGGGTTGACCAGCCTTAGAGTGGATGTTATCGGATAGGATTTTGTTTGCAGGGGCTTACATGTGTATTTAATTGCATCATACTTTCAAATGCATTTACATGGGTTATGAGGTTATCTGGAGTACCGACGGTGGTTGCCTGGGGCAGAGGGACCGTGAGAGAATTTTACTGTCTTGATTGATGGATGGAAGGTTGCCGGACAGTTTTTCGCTCTTACACTCCATAGAGATTTGTTCATATTTCATAGTAATGTATTCACACTTCATAAACAGTTATTTCATAGAAAGGTATTTACACTCTAGAGGAGAATGTTTTTGGTTTAATGTTAAAGATACTCAATAAGATAAATTGTTACTAGTCATAATCCTATTCTGTTTGTTTTCGAGACGTTTAGTTCGTCTCGAAGGGGGGAATATCGTATCTGAAGATTATGCCTTTGTTAAATGTTTTTCATGAAGAAATGGAATGTTGTTTGTGTTAGTATCAGAGGGAATGTTTTGGGTGTGACGTCACATACAGTGGGGGAAAAAAGTATTTAGTCAGCCACCAATTGTGCAAGTTCTCCCACTTAAAAAGATGAGAGATGCCTGTAATTTTCATCATAGGTACACGTCAACTATGACAGACAAATTGAGGAGAAAAAATCCAGAAAATCACATTGTAGGATTTTAATGAATTTATTTGCAAATGATGGTGGAAAATAAGTATTTGGTCACCTACAAACAAGCAAGATTTCTGGCTCTCACAGACCTGTAACTTCTTCTTTAAGAGGCTCCTCTGTCCTCCCCTCGTTACCTGTATTAATGGCACCTGTTTGAACTTGTTATCAGTATAAAATACACCTGTCCACAACCTCAAACAGTCACACTCCAAACTCCACTATGGCCAAGACCAAAGAGCTGTCAAAGGACACCAGAAACAAAATTGTAGACCTGCACCAGGCTGGGAAGACTGAATCTGCAATAGGTAAGCAGCTTGGTTTGAAGAAATCAACTGTGGGAGCAATTATTAGGAAATGGAAGACATACAACACCACTGATAATCTCCCTCGATCTGGGGCTCCACGCAAGATCTCACCCCTGGGGGTCAAAATGATCACAAGAACGGTGAGCAAAAATCCCAGAACCACACGGGGGACCTAGTGAATGACCTGCAGAGAGCTGGGACCAAAGTAACAAAGCCTACCATCAGTAACACACTACGCCGCCAGGGACTCAAATCCTGCTGTGTCCCCCTGCTTAAGCCAGTACATGTCCAGGCCCGTCTGAAGTTTGCTAGAGTGCATTTGGATGATCCAGAAGAGGATTGGGAGAATGTCATATGGTCAGATGAAACCAAAATATAACTTTTTGGTAAAAACTCAACTCGTCGTGTTTGGAGTACAAAGAATGCTGAGTTGCATCCAAAGAACACCATACCTACTGTGAAGCATGGGTGTGGAAACATCATGCTTTGGGGCTGTTTTTTCTGCAAAGGGACCAGGACGACTGATCCGTGTAAAGGAAAGAATGAATGGGGCCATGTATCGTGAGATTTTGAGTGAAAACCTCCTTCCATCAGCAAGGGCATTGAAGATGAAACGTGGCTGGGTCTTTCAGCATGACAATGATCCCAAACACACCGCCCGGGCAACGAAGGAGTGGCTTCGTAAAGCATTTCAAGGTCCTGGAGTGGCCTAGCCAGTCTCCAGATCTCAACCCCCATAGAAAATCTTTGGAGGGGAGTTGAAAATCCGTGTTGCCCAGCGACAGCCCCCAAAACATCACTGCTCTAGAGGAGATCTGCATGGAGGAATGGGCCAAAATACCAGCAACAGTGTGTGAAAACCTTGTGAAGACTTACAGAAAACGTTTGACCTGTGTCATTGCCAACAAAGGGTATATAACAAAGTATTGAGAAACTTTTGTTATTGACCAAATACTTATTTTCCACCATAATTTGCAAATAAATTCATAAAAAAATCCTACAATGTGATTTTCTGGAATTTCTTTTCTCATTTTGTCTGTCATAGTTGACGTGTACCTATGATGAAAATTACAGGCCTCTCTCATCTTTTTAAGTGGGAGAACTTGCACAATTGGTGGCTGACTAAATACTTTTTTTTCCCCACTGTACAACAGACCGGAAGTGTCTTGTAGACAGGGGAGACTGGGGATTGGCCAGAAGAGGGAGCTTCATTGTTTATAAATAGGGGGGTTAAACGAAGAAGAAAGTGAGAGCGAGCAGCCATTCTGAGGCGTCGCTCCCGGGTGTCATGTCACCTGTCATTTATGCTGTAACCTGTGATTTTAATAAAAGCCTCTAACACGATGCAGCATAGACGGACTCTTTGTTGACAGCAATAATGGCCACCATTCACCCGATACGACAGTGCACAATTAACAATTTCTTTGTGGATTTTTATTTGTATGTGTGCTTGGGGTTATTGTCTTGCTGGAAGATCCACTTGCAGAGGCAACCAGGTTTTGGCCAAAATATCCTGGTACTGGATAAAATGCCGTTGACCTTTACAAGGGCCCCAGGACCATTGGAATCAAAACAGCCCCATAACATCAAAGATCCAGCACCATATTGTACAGTAGGTATGGGGTTCTTTTCTGCTCATGCATTCTCATTCCGACTCTAAACCAGAAGCCAAAGAGCTCTATTTTATATCTTTCTCTTAATGTATAAAATATTCCCTTTTTTAAAAACATACAATAAAGTTCAGTATTTTAATGATTTATTTTATAGTCTTTTTTGCTCATCTTTATCAAGGGTGTCAATAACTGTCGGTGCTTGTTTTGAAAATAACTGTTTATTTGACTGAATTAATCAGAAATACAGATGTGTAATAGATTTTCTTTATGCTTTTCTCCAAACTTCGTTACCCACTCCAGTCAGCAGATGGCGATGTGCGTCTTTCAGGCGACGCTGCTAGTGTGACGTATAATCTAGTGCACGGAACGCTTCTTCAACAACTGCAGCCTCCTCGGTAGCTTGCTAGCCAACATAGTCGAAACGTTCAAGATCTTTAGACAATTTCGTTGTTTATTTGCGACTATGTTTTAAACACACTTCTGTGGAAACAACCAGTTACCCCATTTAATTTCATATTGACGTTAGTCAGTTAGCTGGCTGGTTATGTAGCTCAAGTCTAGTCGTTAATGCTAACATCCCCGACCATGAGGTCACTAAGCTACTCTCCTCCTGCTAAAGAAGAGGAGGTCTGCTGGACGGAGAAAGAAGCTCTAGTGAAAGAGGAGGAGGAAGAGGAGGTTGTTACAATACAAAAACAAGTAGAGGGTGAAGACGTTACAGTGAAAGAAGAAGAGAAAGACGTTACAGTGAAAGAAGAGGAAGACGCGTTCAGAGTGAAAGAAGAGGAAGACGCGTTCAGAGTGAAAGAGGAAGAGGATGTTACAGTAAAAGAAGAGGAAGACGCGTTCAGAGTGAAAGAGGAGGAGGATGTTACAGTGAAAGAAGAGGAAGACGCGTTCAGAGTGAAAGAGGAGGAGGATGTTACAGTGAAAGAAGAGGAAGACGCGTTCCAGAGTGAAAGAGGAGGAATATAGTTTTTTGGAGTGGAGGAGGGGAAGGTTACGGTCACATTGAAAGAAGGAGAAGAGAAGCCTGGAGATCTGATTAACAACAGTACATACAGTAAGCACTATCTTAAAAACGGGCACAAACTCTGTTGTTGAACTATTGTGAATATTCTACACTTGAATATGTTTCTGACCTGCATGCAATTACTACATTTGCAGAGACCTGCATACAATTACTACACCTCATCTGCAGAGACCTGCATGCTCAAATCAAATAACATTTTATTGGTCGCATACATATGTTTAGCAGATGTTATTGCGGGTGTAGTGAAATGCATGTGTTCCTAGCTCCAACAGTGCAGTAGTATCTAACAATTCACAACAATACACATGCGTCTAAAAAAGTAAAATAATGGAATTAAAAAATATATAAATATTAGGACGAGCAATGTCGGAGTGGCATTGACTAGAATACAGTAGAATACAGTATATACATATGAAATGAGTAAAACAGTATGTAAACATGACTAAAGTGAACAGTGTTCCATTATTAAAGTGACCAGTGCATTCGGAAAGTATTCAGACCCCTTCACTTGTTCCACATTTTGTTACGTTACAGCCTTATTCTAAAATGGAGTACCCCATAATTACAAAGCAAAAACAGGTTTTTATAAATTTTTGCAGTATAAGAAATGAGTACGGATAATAAATAATACACTGAACGAAAAGATAAATTCAACAATTTCAAAGATTTTACTGAGTTACAGTTAATATAAGGAAATCAATCAATTGAAATAAATAAACTAGACCAGCCCTTCGGGGCTTTTTAAATAAATAAACTAGACCAGCCCTTCGGGGCTTTTTTTCCCCCTCCTGCACATACTGTTGTAGTTTTTTTTTACTGTTACAAACTGTCTTTCTATTTCTGCTAATAAACTAAACTGCTTGTATATATTCATAAAGCTAAGAACATTAGCAACTTCACAGTTAAGAACACTATAACAATATGGAAGACAATGAAACGTATTCTACAAGAACCAATATGACTCTAAAGAAACACAACCTTATGGAACAATCCTTGGAGAGCTTTTCAGAATTCACTGATAAATTGGTCCACACATGGAAATCTAAAGGCATAGAAAACCGTAAATGACTTGGTAATAGGAAATGCATTTATTTCATGACAGAATTAAAAAGCAACTTTGAACTGACCAATGTAGATATTTTTTTAATACATGCAACTTAAAGGTTTCATATCAGGAAAATGTCGATTTTAAATCTTTTGGACATCGGAAAAGTCTTGAGGGAATCCTATTTGAGTCAGACAAGGATATTCCTATAATAGGTCATATATACAAAACCTTGCAGGGATCCGACTGACAACCGCTGGAACCAAGACTTACAAAGAAGATGGAAGGAGTGTTGGGACGGTTAACATATGCATTACCCGTTGACTATTGTGAATAACTAACGGCTATCAACCAATCAGCATCCAGAATCCAAAGGAACAGTTTTCTAATGAGGGATCCTTATTGTTGTTGTACTTTTATTGAAACAGGAAGTCACCATTGAGACCAGGGTCTCTTTCACAAGGGAGCCCTGCACATAACATTGACAAGACCAAATCAATTCAAAAACAGACTACAATACCAGCACAATCTATCACCATCCAGAACAACAGCCACTTCCTCAGCAACTAGTTTCCCTATCAATATTTGAATTGCCCTGTGTATTTGCAGTTGGTTCCAGCAAGTCTGGATTAAACCTCATAGGAAGACTGTTTTATCATATGGAGATTTCATTTAGGTCTCTCTGTTTAACCAAATACTCTGTTTGTCTTTGGCAGGAGAGAGACCAGACTCTCACTCTAACAGTGGAAAGGGTCCATCAGGGAACAAGACCTAGAGACGCCCAAACCAGCGAGACCACACTCCTGCTCCCAGTGTAATAAGAGTTTCACCCTGTTATGGAACCTGAAAAGGCATGAGAGAACACACACAGGAGAGAAGCCTTTCCAATGCTCCCAGTGTGGAAATAGTTTTACACGGTTAGGGACCCTGAAAAAGCATGAGAGAACACACACAGGAGAGAAGCCTTTCCAATGCTCCCAGTGTGGAAATAGTTTTACCCAGTTAGGGACCCTGAAAAGGCATGAGAGAACACACACACTCTTTCCAGTGCGCCCAGTGTGGAACCGGACCTAAAACCGGAAAATAACAAAACATTTGAGGAACAGAAACAGAACCGGTAACGAAAGTGATCTCTACTGTTCTGGAACAGAACCTTTATTTTAAAAGCTTGGGAACTGTTTAATTATGTTATTTTAAAAGTAATTGCCTAGTGAAAATCTCATTTTAAAAGTTAATATTCTGTTAACTCATACCCAAATAATGTTATTGACTCATCCTATACTCGTATGTGGCCAAAGCATCAATTGGAGAAAAAACACTTAATAAAACCCAATCTCAAACTTGTATCTAAAACAGACTGTTTCAAAAATGCTTCCCTATTTCCTCATAGAGGAGGATGAGCTGGCCAATCAGCGGTCTAGAGGAGGATGAGCTGGCCAATCAGCGGTCTAGAGGAGGATGAGCTGGCCAATCAGCGGTCTAGAGGGAGAATGAGCTGGCCAATCAGCGGTCTAGAGGAGGATGAGCTGGCCAATCAGCGGTCTAGAGGAGGATGAGCTGGCCAATCAGCGGTCTAGAGGAGGATGAGCTGGCCAATCAGCGGTCTAGAGGAGGATGAGCTGGCCAATCAGCGGTCTAGAGGAGGATGAGCTGGCCAATCAGCGGTCTAGAGGAGGATGAGCTGGCCAATCAGCGGTCTAGAGGAGGATGAGCTGGCCAATCAGCGGTCTAGAGGAGGATGAGCTGGCCAATCAGCGGTCTACTCTATTTTTCATGACCTGTATACCCCCACACCATTCCAACGCAGAAAAGCTGCTTTTTAACATACATAAATGACAATTCTTTGGAAGGAAAACCAATTTCACTCATATTGTAAGTAATTATAGGTCATATTTAATAGAAATCTAGAAACACTGGGCAGTTACTTTTAAGTTCCAGGCATTTTCTTACAGTCTCACAGAAATGCCAACGAAGCGCCTATGCAAAGCTCTCACTCAGAAACATCTTCCAGTGTCCGCCTACGAGCTGAAAATCTTTGCCAGTGTGGCCGTTTGCGAACTGCCCCCTCCCCCCCATCGAAGCCAAGGCTACAGTACTGACTTACAAGCTTGATTTCAGAAGATGGGGAGAGAAATTTCAGTCGCGTCTCGCGCCTTACACTTGTTGTCTGTCCATCGAGCATGTAAACAACTAGCTTGCCCGCTCCATAGCAAGCTGCTCTATCCGCACTGATTGGTGAAGTCATTTAATGAGCTAAATGTTTTTTTTTAAAGAGTTGCTTTCACATGTTAAGAAAGGAACGATATGTACCGGTACCTTATTTGGGTTTGAACCGGTTCAGAACTTTATTTTGCTGGTCTGAACCGATGACGTATATATAAACCCTGGATTGCTGATGCTATGTATTGTTATTTGGGGTTCGAACCGGTTCAGAACTTTATTTTGCTGGTCGGAACCAATGACTTATATAAACCCTGGATTGCTGATGCTATGTATTGTAATTTGGGGTTCGAACCGGTTCAGAACTTTATTTTGCTGGTCTGAACCAATGACGTATATAAACCCTGGATTGCTGATGCTATGTATTGTTATTTGGGGTTTGAACCGGTTCAGAACTTTATTTTGCTGGTCTGAACCAATGACGTATATAAACCCTGGATTGCTGATGCTATGTATTGTTATTTGGGGTTCGAACCGGTTCAGAACTTTATTTTGCTGGTCTGAACCAATGACGTATATAAACCCTGGATTGCTGATGCTATGTATTGTTATTTGGGGTTCGAACCGGTTCAGAACTTTATTTTGCTGGTCTGAACCAATGACGTATATAAACCCTGGATTGCTGATGCTATGTATTTAGAGGCTTTGAAGCTACCAGTCGGCCATATTGTTACTCCCCAGTAGAGCAGTCCTCCATAGGAATTAATGGAATTCTACAGTATTTGAATTAAATGTATTTTAAGTATTTTTTGTAGTGGAGACAGTAATATTAGTACTAAAAAGATTATACTTTAAGGAAGATGTTATATATTTTCATGTTTTATTTTTATGTTTACCTCACAATAATAATAATAATAATATGCCATTTAGCAGACGCTTTTATCCAAAGCGACTTACAGTCGTGTGCATACATTTTTATGGATGGATGGTCCCGGGATCGAACCCACTACCCTGGCGTTACAAGCGCAATGCTCTACCAGCTGAGCTACAGAGGACCACAGTAATGTATAAGTTTAAGCATTAAGGCGTCTGATAGAGGGATAAAGGTGTAAAAGACGTAATAAATACATTTCTATAGCTTCCAATGATGGAGGAGTTCCAAGATGGCTGCTGGGTGGCTTCAATACAGCGCCCCCTGTCAGTCATCCAGGGAACACATCATTGGCTCGGAACAGTGGAACGGAACCAACTTCTTGGGGGTTCTTTTTTTAGAATGGAATTTCGATTCCAACCCCCTGGGGGTGTATTCATTACAGTAATTCTGCTGCAAAACGTATCTTAAAACGGAAGCAAAACGGAACAAAAGCGGGGATGGGGGATTTGTCCGATAGAAACTCCAAACAGCTGCAGAGATTCCGTTGTGCAACTGAATCGGCGGAATGAATACACCCGGTTAGGGAGCCTGAAAACACATGAGAGAATACACAGAGGGAGAGGATAAGGCCTACCACTGCTCCCAGTGCGGAAAGTGTTTCAGTCAGTTAGGGAACCTAATTTTGGAAAATACATTTTCCCGGACAGAGGATCTGAAGTCACATGAGAGAATAGAGAGGCTGTGTTCTGACTGATGTTTTTGACTGAGAATTTGTGTTTGTGTTTATGCCACATTAAATCATATTGTTTATATGAAATCATTAAAATAGGCCCACTTTTGTTTTAGTTTTTTCCTCTTCAGACATGATCAAATAAGATTAACATTTTAAAATGTGTATTTTGCTTTGATTATTGATTTGGATTGATTGGATACAATTATGAACCCTTAGATGTTCGTTATGATTTGGATATTTTAAAATATAAATGATTAAGTGGATGAATAGAATGTGTATTTTTTTTATTATAACCTTAACCTCATGAATTTAGTTGTGTTTCATTGAGTTAATTTGTGTTCTAGTCTTCAAGCTAAAGGTGTTTAAAAATGTGATGACGTTGTTATGACGACGTCGGTAAGTTGTTGAGATGCAGAACATTCACTAGCTACCTCATCAATGTTCCCAAAAGTACAGATGCTGATTGTAAAATGTGGAACGCCACTAGTGGGCGTTCATTATATACATCTATGTATTGTAACGTCATAGAGCTAAATGCTTATTTAGATATGATCTGTTTGTTTGACTGAATGAATGCAGATGTGTAGTAGGCTATGTTTATTTTATTTTACTCTCATACAAAAATCTGAACTAATCAAACAACTCTTGCTTCTCTTAGTATGTCTCAATACAATAAGGTTAGCTGTTTAGTTAAATAAATTAAAAAATAAACTTTTGGTCTGGGAAAAAATAACTTTTCCATCAACTTCCGGGTCAGTAGCTTCAGCCCAACATCACACACACACACACACACACACCAACTGACACTCACACACACACACACACACACACACACACACACACACACCAACTGACACTCACAAGGGCCTCATTGACTATTCTCCGGCAAGCTACCCGGGACAGGGCTAATAACAGCCCATATTTAATATATGTAGCCTTAGAAAGGTTCATGAAATCAATAACTTACTAACATCGGATAACATTCATATACTGGCCATCTCTGAAACTCACTTAGATAATTCATTTGATGATACAGTGGTAGCAATACAAGGATATAACATCTACAGAAAAGACAGGAATGCCTGTAGGGGAGGTGTTGCTGTATACGTTCAGAGCCATATTCCTGTAAAGCTTAGAGAGAGGATCTCATGTCAAATGTTGTTAGTGTTGTGGTTGCAAGGTCACCTGCCTCATCTAAAGCCTCTTCTTTTGGGGTGCTGCTATAGGGCCACCAAGAGCTAACCGTCAGTATTTGGATCATGTGTGTGCAATGCTTGGATAGTGCGTGTGATGTTAACAGAGAGGTCTATTTTTTCTGGGTGACCCTGAACATTGACTGGTTCGCCATTAGCTGTCCTCTTGAGGAAGTATTACTCCTTATCTTATCTAATGCTGCTGACGCACATCATATATGACTACACCAGGGTCACTGGTAACTTCCGGCTTTTAAAAGGTTGAGGTTAGCTCAAATTCTTAGCGACCCTGAGCGATGACGACTTTTTTTGGATTGGTTCTCATATGCGCTATTTGCATGCGCAACGCCCCACACTGTCCTCGTCAATTTTGGCTAGAGAGGTTAGCAAGCCAAGCTAAAGTTAGGCTAGCCGGCTAATACTGCGGCGAGGAAAGACTCGGGTGATGGAGCTTTTCCGAAAAGGAGATAGAGAGACGACCCTGCCACATAGTCGAACCATTTAGAGATTAAAATAGGAGCAGCTAGAAGCATTTAGAGATTAAAATAGGAGCAGCTAGAAGCATTTAGAGATTAAAATAGGAGCAGCTAGAAGCATTTAGAGATTAAAATAGGAGCAGCTAGAAGCATTTAGAGATTAAAATAGGAGCAGCTAGAAGCATTTAGAGATTAAAATAGAAGGAGCTAGAAGCATTTAGAGATTAAAATAGGAGCAGCTAGAAGCATTTAGAGATTAAAAATAGGAGCAGCTAGAAGCATTTAGAGATTAAAATAGGAGCAGCTAGAAGCATTTAGAGATTAAAATAGGAGCAGCTAGAAGCATTTAGAGATTAAAATAGGAGCAGCTAGAAGCATTTAGAGATTAAAATAGGAGGCAGCTAGAAGCATTTAGAGATTAAAATAGGAGCAGCTAGAAGCATTTAGAGATTAAAATAGGAGCAGCTAGAAGCATTTAGAGATTAAAATAGGAGCAGCTAGAAGCATTTAGAGATTAAAATAGGAGCAGCTAGAAGCATTTAGAGATTAAAATAGGAGCAGCTAGAAGCATTTTGAGTGTTTGTGTGAGAGGAGGCTGTATTAGCAGTCTTGCCAGTGGGCTTTGGGGAAAATACTCATTTACCAGCTAGCTAGCTACTTTTAGCTTTAGCTCCAAAGCAATATCAGTTCACATTGGCTGGTAGTGACCATAACAATACCAGTTCCCATTGGCTGTAGTGACCATAACACTGTGGCAATAAAGTAATTTATAAGAGATCTTACAAAATGTTTTCTCAGGACTCTTTTGTTGAAGCTGTAAAACATTTATGTTGGTCTGATGTGTATGAGGAAGTGAATCCAGATGCAGCACTGGAAGTATTTGTAAAACTATTCTTGCCAATTGTTGCCAAGCAGCTGTTAAGACGTTAACTGTGAAAACTGTTAGAGCTCCCTAGATTGATGATGAACTGAACAAATGTATGGTTCTATGGAGGCCGTCATTGTAAATAGGAATCTGTCTTTAATTGACTTGCCTAGTTACATTAAGGTTAAATAAATAAAATACAAATAAATAATGCAAAAGAGGGGGTAAACAAGTCGGGCTGCTTCAGCTGATTGGTTGATTTATACATACTGTCAATTTAGACAAGTCGGGCTGCTCAGCTGATTGGTTGATTTATACATTCTGTCAATTTAGACATTTTGTGACTGAACTTAACAAAAGTAAGAATACATTATACAGTGGCTTGTGAAAGTATTCACCCCCCCCTTGGCATTTTTCCTATTTTGTTGCCTTACAACCTGGAATTAAAATTGATTTGGGGGGGGTGTATCATTGATTTACACAACATGCCTACCACTTTGAAGATGCAAAATATTTTTTTTGTGAAACAAACAAGAAATAAGACCAAAAAACAGAAAACTTGAGCGTGCATAACTATTCACCCCCAAAGTCAATACTTTGCAGAGCCACCTTGCAGCAATTACAGCAGCAAGTCTCTTGGGGTATGTCTCTGTAAGTTGGACATCCAGCCACTGGGATTTTTGCCCATTCTTCAGGCAAAACTGCTCCTTCAAGTTGGATGTGTTCCGCTGGTGTACAGCAATCTTTAAGTCATACCACAGATTCTCAATTGGATTGAGGTCTGGGCTTTGACTAGGCCATTCCAAGACATTTAAATGTTTTCCCTTAAACCACTCAAGTGGTGCTTTAGCAGTATGCTTAGGGTCATTGTCCTGCTGGAAGGTGAACCTCCGTCCCAGTCTCAAATCTCTGGAAGACTGAAACAAGTTTCCCTCAAGAAATTCCCTGTATTTAGTGCAATCCATCATTCCTTCAATTCTGACCAGTTTCCCAATCCCTGCCGATGAAAAAACTTCCCCACAGCATGATGCTGCCACCACCATGCTTCACTGTGGGGATTGTTCTCGGGGTGATGAAGGTGTTGGGTTTGCGCCAGACATAGCGTTTTCCTTGATGGCCTAAAAGCGTTTTGGTGGGCGGCCCTCTCTTGGCAGGTTTGTTGTGGTAAACAAGTCGGGCTGCTCATCTGATTGGTTGATTTATACATACTGTCAATTTAGACAAGTCAGGCCGCTCAGCTGATTGGTTGATTTATACATACTGTCAATTTAGACAAGTCGGGCTGCTCAGCTGATTGGTTGACATACTGTCAATTTAGACATTTAGTGACTGAACTTTACAAAAATAACAATAAATTATATTACCAAACCAAGATAAATTAAATAAAACACATATATTATTTTGGAGTACCTTAAATGATATCAGGGGCAGAAAACCCAGTTAATCTCCATCGTTCATTGAAGTTGATGAGTCATTTAAAACAAACCCTTTTGATATGGCCATTCATTTCCATGACTATTTCACAAGTAAAGTGGAAACACTCAGAAGGGAAATGACAACATTGAACAGTGAACCATCATATCTTTTTTTGTATAAAAGATCAAATAATGAAAGAGAAGGATTGCTGTTTTGAATTTGGTCGAGTTAGCGTGGGAGAGGTGGAAAACGTATTATCTATCAATAATGATAAACCACCAGGTATAGACAAGCTAGATGGAAAACTATTGAGAACGGTAGCAGACTGTACTGCCACCCCTATTTGCTATACTGTATACTTTTTCATATTTACCTTAACCCTCCCGTTGTGTTGCTCTGACCAAGGTCCCCACTGAGCAGTAACTGGTTACATTAAGCTAGATGGAAGCTAGATGGGAAACCATTGAGGACGGTAGCAGACTGTACTGCCAGCCCTATTTGCTAGACTGTATACTTTTTCATATTTACCTTAACCCTCCCGTTGTGTTGCTCTGACCAAGGTCCCCACTGAGCAGTAACTGGTTACATTAAGCTAGATGGAAGCTAGATGGGAAACCATTGAGGACGGTAGCAGACTGTACTGCCAGCCCTATTTGCTAGACTGTATACTTTTTTCATATTTACCTTAACCCTCCCGTTGTGTTGCTCTGACCAAGGTCCCCACTGAGCAGTAACTGGTTACATTAAGCTAGATGGAAGCTAGATGGGAAACCATTGAGAACGGTAGCAGACTGTATTGCCACCCCTATTTGCTATACTGTATACTTTTTCATATTTACCTTAAAACCAGGAAAGCAGATAACGTGGGCAACCTTTTTTGTATTTTGTACCAGTTTCCGTCTCTGTACTAAAGCATGGTCTTCAATCTATGGAAGAGGTCAAAACATTTAATAATAATTGATTGGAACTTCTAGAAAAGTGCCAGGTAATTCCAATCAATTATTATTATTATTATTATTATTATTATTATTAAATGTTTTGACCTCTTGCAACTGCAAGGCTATAAAAAAATATCTGATTTCCACTTTACATTTAGAACGGTTAGTTGTATTATTATAGTTATTAAATAACCACATAATTGATGGATCAATGGATAAAGAAAATGCATGTCTCTTGTCTGCCCTGCAAACCGGTCGGCATACGCGTCATCACACTCCCTCATCTGATTGGTCATTTTCCGAGAACAGTTAAATTGGTTTTAAGTGTCATCACACGAGTAGGCGGGCCTTCTGACTTTGTGACTTTTAGCGTGTAATATTTATGGCCAATATTAATATATATATATATATATTTGATTTAGTTGATTGGCCACTCTTTAATGAGCAGCGACGCCCTCTGTGTGTAAACTCTGTGGATTTGGAAGCCATACATGCTGCCGAGCAGAATGGTACCACCTTTTACTGACACAACGTCCAGGTGATTATGTACGGTGCAAAAAATAAACATTTACATTTTTGTCGACGCTCTTATCCCAGAGCGACTTACAGTTAGTGAATACATTATTTTTTTCTTCCTTTTTTTTAATACTGGGTCCCCCATGGGAATCGAACCCACAACCCTGGCGTTGCAAACGCTCTACCAACTGAGCTACATCCCTGCCGCCATTTCCCTCCCCTACCCTGGACGACGCTGGGCCAATTGTGCGCCGCCCATGAGTCTCCTGGTCGCGCCGGCTGCTAAGAGCCTGGATTCGAACCAGGATCTCTAGTGGCACAGTTAGCACTGCGATGCAGTGCCTTAGACCACTGCGCCACTCAGTGGATAGAGTACACACACAAAATAAACAAATATTGACCATTTAGATTAAAAAATATAACAATAAACAAATAAATCACATATAATTTCCCATCATTTTCCCCTAATTATTCATTTAGAAAGTATACAGGACAGGATCTCTTATGCTGAAGGATTAAAAAAATCCGTGACCCGGAAGTACTTAGTTAAACTTTATCGTTTCACAGTGGTCTAGTCAGTCACCTCGGTGGCGTGCTAGCCAACATAGCCGAAACATTGGAGCTCTGTAGACGCTTTTCGGTCTATATTTGCCTTCTGTGTTTTAAACTTCTTTCGTGTAGCTAGTTGCCCCATTTCAGTTAACATTTACGTTGTTAGTCAGGTAGCTAGCTGGCTTGCTATGTTAGCTTAGCACCAGGCTACTCGTTAATCGTAACTAGCAATCTAGCTAACATCCCCGACCATGAGCTCACTAAGCTACTCTCCTCCTGCTAAAGAAGAGGTCTGCTGGACGGAGAAAGAAGCTCTGGGGCTGAACATTGTCGTAAAAGAAGAACAAGAGGATGCTTTCGGAATGAAAAATGAGAAAGATCAGAGGATGTTCCAGTGACAGAAGAGAAAGAACACTTTAGAGTGAAAGAGGAAGAGGGGATGAGGCTGTCACAGTGGAAGAGGAGGGGTAGAAGCTTTCGATGAAAAAGGAGAAAGGAAGCTGTTACATTGAAAGAAGAAAAGAAGAGGATGTTATAGTGAAAGAAGAGATACCCCCCTCTTCCTCTCCAGAAGATTATATCTTAAGAAAAGAGGAGGGAAGACGTTTTGGGGAGATGAAGAGGAGGAGGAGGAGGAGGAGGAGGAGGAGGAAGGAGAAGAAGAGGAGGCTGTGATCTGGTTAACACCAGTAAGTACATGTCTTAAAAGCAGGGTCACAAACTGCACTTGTTGAAATAATGTTCGTTTTTAATTATGGCTCTGGGCCTCGCCATTGATTCTCGGAGAATATAACTTATAAATATCCTCAGAACATGGAGGTACTTCCATTAGGCTAACCCGAGACATGAGACTGTTATGAAAAGCGCTATAGAAATGTAATACATTATTATTATGCAGAGTTGGGCCAACTTTCAGAACGTTCCATATTGTTCCGATTCTAGACGTTCAGTTTAAATATTCCCCATGTATTGTTAATGGGAAGCAAACATAGCTGGCATAATGTCATGTAAATTGCACAAGGGATGTGGTCCTCTGTAGCTCGGCAGTGGTAGAGCACGGCGCTTGTAGCGCCGCCAGGGTAGTGGGTTCGATCCCCGACACGTAAAAATGTATGCGCATGACTGTAAGTCGCGTTGGATAAAGTGTGTCTGCTAAATGGCATATTATTATGTATGCGACAAGTGTACAATTTCCTCTTCATGTTTAAGTGCAATTTATTGATCTGAATTCTCAATTCAGATGTGGTTCTGTGTATGACCTCTAGTTCAATCTACCACTGTCCCGGCTACCTACCGGTGCGTCACTAGATTACCACAGCCACAAAAGTCCTAAGCGTTTCTCAAATGTATCTTCTTGAAATGTGATTTTAATTACCAACCTTAACCACACAGTAACCTTATGCTAGCCTTAAATTGTAACTTAAAATATATATATTTTTTGTTGTTTTCGTTTGTTTGACTTTGTGGCTGTGGTAACTAGTGGAGCCCCCTAGCAGACAGTGCTCACCCTTAATGCTGTGCCCCACTCACTTAGCGATTGGTATTAATGCCTCCATGTTCTCTGTTGTCAGTACATACTAAATGTTCTCTGTTGTCCAGTACATACTAATCATTCTCTGTTGCCGTCACTAAACGTTCTCTGTTGCGTGTCAGTAACTCCATGTTCTCTGTTGTCAGTACATACTAAATATTCTCTGTTGTCAGTACATACTAAATGTTCTCTGTTGTCCATACATCTAAATGTTCTCTGTTGCGTCTCTGTCCAACTCCATGTTCTCTGTTGCGTGTCAGTAATCCTCCATGTTCTCTGTTGTGGTACATACTAAATGTTATCTGTTGTCAGTACATGCCACTAAATGTTCTCTGTTGTCAGTACATACTAAATGTTTCTCTGTTGCGTGTCTCTCCTCCATCATTCTCTGTTGCGTGTCTCTCCTCCATGTTCTCTGTTGTCGAGTACATACTAAATGTTCTCTATTTGCGTGTCTCTCCTCCATGTTCTCTGTTGTCAGTACATACTAAATGTTCTCTGTTGTCAGTACATACTAAATGTTCTCTGTTGTCAGTACATACTAAATGTTGTTCTCTGTTGCATGTCTCTCCTCCATGTTCTCATTTGCGTGTCTCTCCATGTTCTCTGTTGTCAGTACATACTAAATGTTCTCTGTTGCGTGTCTCTCCTCCATGTTCTCTGTTGCGTGTCTCTCCTCCATGTTCTCTGTTGCGTGTCTCTCCTCCATGTTCTTTTGCGTGTCTCTCCTCCATGTTCTCTGTTGTGTTCTCTGTTGCGTGTACAAGTACGTACTTCATGTCCCATTTCTCATTGCAGTGATGGCTCATTGTGATGGCTCATTGTGATGGCTCTTTGCAGTGATGGCTCATGTGATGGCTCAGTGATGTACAGTGCATTAGGTTTTGAACATTTTTGCTAATTTATAAAAATGGAAATATGACATTTACATAAGTATTACTTTGAGTCTTCTTGGGTGTGGCCGCATCGTAGCACACCCTGTATTTGTGCGAGTTTCTCCCATTCTTCTCTGCAGATCCTCTCCAAGCTCTGTCAGCTTGGATGGGGAGCATAGATGCACAACTTTTTCAGGTCTCTCCAGAAAGCGTTCAATCAGGTTCAATTCCGTGCTCAAGGACATTGAGACTTGTGCAAACCACTCCTCGTTGTCTTTGCTGTGTGCTTAGGGTCATTGTCCTGTTGGAAGGTGAACCTTCACCCCAGTCTGAGGTCTTGAGCACTCTGGAGCAGGTTTCATCAAGGATCTCTCTGTACTTTGCCCCATTCATCTTTCCCTCGATCCTGAGTAGTCTTTGAGTCCCTGCCGCTGAAAAACATTCCCACAGCATGATTTTGCCACCAGCATGCTTCACCGTGAGGATGTTATCGAATTTTCCTGCACAGGCGTGACGCTTGGCATTTGAGGCCAAAAGAGTTCAATTTTGGTTTCATCCAGACCAGAGAATCTTGTTTCTCATGGTCTGAGAGTCCTTTAGGTGCCTTTTGGCAAACTCCAAGTGGGCTGTGCTGTGCCTTTTACTGAGGAGTGGCTTCCGTCTGGCCCTCTACCATAAAGGCCTCATTGGTGGAGGTGCTGCAGAAATGGTTGGCCTTCTGGAAGGTTCTCCCAGGATGATCAATGGAAACAGGATGCAACTGAGCTCAATTTCGAGTCTCATAGCAAAGGGTCTGAATACTTATGTAAATAAGGTATTTCTGTTTTTGAAACCTGTTTTCGCTTTTTGTCATTATGGGGTATTGTGTGTAGATTGCATGAGTAAATTTTATTTATTTAATCCATTTTAGAATAAGGCTGTAGTGGAAAAAGTCAAGGTCTGAATACTTTCAGAGCCATTGCCCCAACTGTTGACAGACGATGATAGAGCTGCAATCCTGACCTCGTTACCTTACAGA
>NW_025534917.1:0-55000 GCF_020615455.1 Coregonus clupeaformis
GAGATTACTGTCACGTTGAAAGATGAAGAGGAGGAGATAGGAGATCTGATTAACACCAGTAAGTACCGCCTTAAATGTGTTTTTCACTTTGGATATTTGGAGTTCGCTCGTCAATTCAATGGAGAGAGATGCTATGCTACTAGCATCATGTTATGAATTTGCAAAGCCATCTCCTATAGTGTTTTTTCTCAAAGTTGTCGGTATGTCACGTATCCTACTTATCAGTACACTCAGAACAACTTAAGCATTACGAAACTTCTATTCGATCAAAGTAAACATCACGTAGCACGTAAGCCATTCATTTTGTTGACCAATTTGGACCAGCTCATTGACCTCCATACAAAAACTCCACCTGCTGGAAGGAGAGATATTCCCGTGAGTTGGCTCTCTCTCTTCCTCCAGGGCTACACTAGCTTGTGCTAGCTAGTTAGTAATCTCGTTCCCAGACACTTCCACGCAGTGTGGGGACGAGGTTAGCCAACTAGCTACTTCCCTCGGCGTAAAGCAGTGCTCGGCAGGCCGGGGCTAAGGACACAGTGAAACACAGACTTGCCGTGCAGGCTGTTGTGCTGCTTACAACTAGGTGGAAAACATTTGGCCACGTTAACTACCGCCGGCGACACCGTGATACAGCTGCCCAGTGGGAAGCACCTCAGGCCGGCATGCACGTCGAACACCAGTGATTTGGTATTTTATTAGGTGTAATGGTCGTTCGCACGGCTCGTCTTCCTGCTCCTGAAATCAGTAACGTGTTGGTGCTTTCAAGAGAACTCTGAACCTCATAGTTAAAGTGTATGGAAGTTTGTTGTGTAGAGCTTCCTGTTGGTCGATTCCGATATTTTCCAAGTGGGGAAACCAAGGAAATGTTTCTATGAGTGTTCAAGTCGGAAATGTCAGAATGACCGATTCCCCAGTTGTCTTGAAAGCGGAAGGAACTAATTGGTAAGTCACTGTGACATCCAGTTGGTGACCAACTCTCGCTCGACCATCAAAATAAACACAACTCTTGAGTCACGGGATGTTGGGAAGCAAGGTGGTTGTCTGAAATGAGCCTCCCGATAAAACCCTCCCAGTTTCCTCAAAGTTCGATAGAATAGTCAATTTAGTATCATTGTTTTTTGAGGGATTTTGTTGTTTTGTTTTATCTAAGTTTTTCAACAATGTCTGTGTTGATTTCAGCTTCAACACTCGTAGCACAATCGCTAGCGCAGCGGCTAACCGTCTACCTCTTGTTGCACTTATAATAATAATAATATGCCATTTAGCAGACGCTTTTATCCAAAGCGACTTACAGTCGTGCGTGCATACATTTTTTTTTTTTGTGTATGGGTTGTCCCGGGGATCGAACCCACTACCTTGGCGTTACAAGCGCCGTGCGCTACCAGCTGAGCTACAGAGGACCACACTTCAGCCAGTATGACTTTGAAAGGGCAGAACATAGAACCCAGCTTGTTGTCGGCCTTGCAATCATCCCTGCAGAAGGCCATGGAAGAAATGGGTAGAGTCAAGCACCATTCTTGAATCTCTTGAGTCTGATGTTTTCTCAGGTCAA
Source organism: Coregonus clupeaformis (assembly GCF_020615455.1). Lineage (NCBI taxonomy): Eukaryota > Metazoa > Chordata > Actinopteri > Salmoniformes > Salmonidae > Coregonus > Coregonus clupeaformis. The sequence goes on from NW_025534917.1 coordinate 1,553, forward strand.
GCGATCTCAGATGAATATGCAAGAAGATGTATCGGTCCTATTACAGAGGCAATATGAGGCAGAGGGTCAGAGATCAACGCTGGAGGACGACAACGACCGACTGATTTAAGGAAGTCGAGAAGAACGCCAAACCGTATGAGGATCTCCACAGAAGCGTTCAAGATTCAGCTAACCGAGACAGGCTCCTCAATTTAAGACTTTTAGGGGTCTGGAGGATAGCAAGCCGCGGGAATGCGTGAGACAAATTATCTGGGAAGCTCTTGGGGTGGATCTGGACAAATCCGAGCTTCAACTGAGTCCACCGTTCCCTAGCAACAATACCACGGGAGAATCAGCCGCCTTAGACCGATCATCATCCGCTTTCTCAGGGATCTGGAGAGAGAGTACTGGCGGCTGCAGAAGGGAACGTATCGGGAGAAGAGAGGGGTGACTTGGAAGGACTAAAGCTTATGTTAGGGGCACAATAATAGCACACACCAGCAGAAAGAAAATGGAGAAAGAGTTGGAAAAAAACTAAAGTCTCAAATTTAAAGAGTTGGCGAAAAATAGTTCTCCGAGGAAAAATCCCTATTATGCAATAAAATGCAAATTAATTACTTAAAAATCATACAATGTAATTTTCTGGATTTTTGTTTTAGATTCCGTCTTTCACAGTTGAAGTGTACCTATGATAAAAATTACAGACCTCTACATGCTTTGTAAGTAGGAAAACCTGCAAAATCGTCAGTGTATCAAATACTTGTTCTCCCCACTGTATATATATATTTTTTTATACTGGCCCCCCGTGGGAATCGAACCCACAACCCTGGCGTTGCAAACGCCATGCTCTATCAACTGAGCTACATCCCTTTATCTCATGAATGTTTTGGCTTTCAGTTACAAAAAGTCACTTTCTTACCACTTCTTCCATAGGCAAACATGTAAGGAAAGCTTTTTTTAAATCAAAAGGGATGCTGTCAAAAATGTATTGAATTCAAATGGATTTACCCAGTGTACAAAGCACTACAGCCACTCTGTGATGACAAGCTCTGCTCTTTTATTTAGGGATCTAGTCTAGGTTAAACATCATAGGAAGACAGTTTTATCATGTGGAGGTTTCATTCAAGTCTCTGTTTAACTAAATACTCTGTTTGTCTTTGGCAGGAGAGAGACCAGACTCTCACTCTGACAGCGGGAAGAGCCCTACAGCGGAACCAGACCCAGAGACGGCCAAACCAGCGAGACAACACCACTGCTTCCAATGTGAAAAGAGATTTTCCCGATCAGGGGACCTCAAAGCTCATGAGAGGACACACACAGGAGAAAAGCCTTTCCAATGTTCCCAGTGTGGAAAGAGTTTTACCATGTTAAATAACCTGAAAAGGCATGAGAGAATACACACAGGAGAAAAGCCATTCCAATGTTCCCATTGTGGAAAGAGTTTTACTCAGATAGGGCACCTAAAAGAGCATGAGCGAAAACACACAAGAGAAAAGCCTTACCACTGCTCCCAGTGTAAAAAGAGATTTTCCCGATCAGGTGACCTAAAGGCTCATGAGTGGACACACACAGGAGAAGAGCCTTTCCAATGTTCCCAGTGTAAAAAGCGTTTTACCGTGTTAGGTAACCTGAAAAGCCATGAGAGAATACACACAGGAGAAAAACCTTACCACTGCTTCCAATGTGAAAAGCGATTTTCCCGATCAGGTGACCTAAAGGCTCATGAGAGAATACACACAGGAGAAAAGCCTTATCAATGTTCCCAGTGTGGAAACAGTTTTACTCAGATAGGGCACCTAAAACAGCATGAGAGAATACACACAGGAGAAAAGCCTTATCAATGTTCCCAATGTGGAATGAGTTTTATTCAGTTAGGGAGCCTGAAGGAGCATGAGTGGACACACACACGAGAAAAGCCTTTCCAATGTTCCCAGTGTAGAAAGAGTTTTACCGTGTTAGCTACCCTGAAAAGGCATGAGCGAATACACACAGGAGAAAAGCCATTCCAATGTTCCCAGTGTGGAAACGGTTTTAATCAGAGAGGGCATCTAAAAGAGCATGAGAGAATACACACAGGAGAAAAGCCTTACCACTGCTCCCAGTGTAAAAAGAGATTTTCCCGAGTAGGGGACCTAAAAGCTCATGAGAGGACACACACAGGAGAAAAGCCTTTCCAATGTTCCCAGTGTAGAAAGAGTTTTACCGTGTTAGCTAGCCTGAAAAGGCATGAGAGAATACACACAGGAGAAAAGCCTTACCACTGCTCCCAGTGTGGAAAGAGTTTTACCTGGTTAAGGAGCCTGAAGGTGCATAAGAGAACACACACAAAAAAAGCCCTACCACTGCTCTCTCTCTGTGTGGAAGGACAATTTCCCAGTCAGAGAACCTGAAATCACATTAGAGAATAGAGAGGCTGTATTCTGACTTATGTTTTTAACTGACAATTTGTGTTTTTGTCTATGCCACATGAAATCATTTTGTTTATATGATTTCTTACTCAAAAATAGGCATATTTTTGTTTTTTCACCTCGAGGCCTGATCATATCTAAAATCAGATTAAATACTATAAAATGTGTATTTTGTTTTGGTTATGAACTTTAATGCATTGGTTACAGGTATACACCCTCAGTTGTTCATTATATTATTTGGATATTGCTAAATGTAAATTATTATATAGATGAATGGAACTTTGCATTTCTTGATTCTAACCTTGAAACCTATAGACTTTGATTTGATATATAAGATTAGGCTTTTGCTAAATGAATTTGATTGAAATTGATTGGATATTGCAAAATGAATTTGATCACATGATTTGGATATTGCAAAATGTAAATGATGAACTAGATTCATAGCATGTGCATTTCTTGATTCCAACATTGAAACCTTTTGAATTTACTTGTTTAATTTAGTTAATTTGTGTACTAGTCCTCAAGCTAAAGGAATATGAAAATGTGGTGACGTTGTTCTGATAACATTGATAAGTTGTTGACATGAAAAACATTCACTACCTCATGACTGTTTCCATCAGTATTATTCCACCATGTCAGAGAGAACTGGTGCTGATTGTAAAAAGGATTTTATTAATGCAGCGTAATTTTATCTGAATAGAAATAAAATCACATGAGAGAATAGTGAGGCTGTGTTCTGACTTATGTTTTTGACTGAGAATGTAGTGTTTTTGTTCATGGCACATTACATCATATTGTTTACGATTATACCTGTCTATATAAGGTCCCACAGTTGACAACGCATGTCAGAGCAAAAACCAAGCCATGAGGTCGAAGGAATTGTCCGTAGCGCTCTGAGACAGGATTGTGTCTGGGGAAGGGTACCAAAACATGTCTGCAATATTGAAGGGTCCAAAAAACACAGTGGCCTCCATCATTCTTAAATGGAAGAAGTTTGGAACCACCTAGACTCTTCCTAGAGCTGGCCGCCCAGCCAAACTGAGCAATCGGGGGAGAAGGGCCTTGGTCAGGGAGGTGACCAAGAACCCGATGGCAACTGACAGAGTTCCAGAGTTCCTCTGTTGGGATGGGAGAACCTTCCAGAAGGACAACAATCTCTGTAGCACTCTACAAATCAGGCCTTTACGGTAGAGTGGCCAGACGGAAGCCACTCCTCAGTAAAAGGCACATGACAGCCTGCTTGGAGTTTGCCAAAAGGTACCTAAAGACTCTCAGACCATGAGAAAGAAGATTCTCTGGTCTGATGAAACCAAGATTGAACTCTTTGGCCTGAACGCCAAGCGTCACGGGTGGCGTAAACCTGGCATCCTCCCTACGGTGAAGCATGGTGGTGGCAGCATCATGCTGTGGGGATGTCAGAGGTCACCAAGTGCAACATAGCTTCAGCTTGTAAATCAGCTAGAAAGATGTGTCGGCATCGAGTAATTGTCTCTGGCCCCCTCCCAGTTAGGGGAAGTGACGAGCTCTACAGCAGAGTCTCAGCACTCAATCGCTGGTTGAAAACTGTTTTCTGCCCCTCCCAAAAGATAACATTTGTGGATAATTGGCCCTCTTTCTGGGACTCACCCACAAACAGGACCAAGCCTGACCTGCTGAGGAGTGACGGACTCCATCCTAGCTGGAGGGGTGCTCTCCTCTTATCTACCAACATAGATAGGGCTCTAACTCCTCTAGCCCCACAGTGAAATAGGGTGCAGGCCAGGCAGCAGGCTGTTAGCCAACCTGCCAGCTTAGTGGAGTCTGCCAATAGCACAGTCAGTGTAGTCAGCTCAGCCATACCCATTGAGACTGTGTCTGTGCCTCGACCTAGGTTGGGCAAAACTAAACATGGCGGTGTTCACCCTAGCAATCTTATTAGGATAAAGACCTCCTCCATTCCTGCCATTATTGAAAGAGATCGTGATACCTCACATCTCAAAATAGGGTTACTTAATGTTAGATCCCTCACTTCAAAGGCAGTCATAGTCAATGAACTAATCACTGATCATAATCTTGATGTGATTGGCCTGACTGAAACATGGCTTAAGCCTGATGAATTTGCTGTGTTAAATGAGGCCTCACCTCCTGGTTACACTAGTGACCATATTCCCCGTGCATCCCGCAAAGGCGGAGGTGTTGCTAACATTTACGATAGCAAATTTCAATTTACAAAAAAAAAAATGGCGTTTTCATCTTTTGAGCTTCTAGTCATGAAATCTATGCAGCCTACTCAATCACTTTTTATAGCTACTGTTTACAGGCCTCCTGGGCCATATACAGCGTTCCTCTCTGAGTTTCCTGAATTCCTATCAGACCTTGTAGTCATAGCAGATCATATTCTAATTTTTGGTGATTTTAATATTCACATGGAGAAGTCCACAGACCCACTCCAAAAGTCTTTCGGAGCCATCATCGACTCAGTGGGTTTTGTCCAACATGTCTCTGGACCTACTCACTGCCACAGTCATACTCTGGACCTAGTTTTGTCCCATGGAATAAATGTTGTAGATCTTAATGTTTTTCCACAAAATCCTGGACTATCGGACCACCATTTTATTACGTTTGCAATCGCAACAAATAATCTGCTCAGACCCCAACCAAGGAGCATCAAAAGTCGTGCTATAAATTCTCAGACAACACAAAAATTCCTTGATGCCCTTCCAGACTCCTTCTGCCTACCCAAGGACGTCAGAGGACAAAAATCAGTTAACCACTTAACTGAGGAACTCAATTTAACCTTGCGCAATACCCTAGATGCAGTTGCACCCCTAAAAACGAAAAACATTTGTCATAAGAAACTAGCTCCCTGGTATACAGAAAATACCCGAGCTTTGAAGCAAGCTTCCAGGAAATTGGAACGGAAATGGCGCCACACCAAACTGGAAGTCTTCCGACTAGCTTGGAAAGACAGTACCGTGCAGTACCGAAGAGCCCTCACTGCTGCTCGATCATCCTACTTTTCCAACTTAATCGAGGAAAATAAGAATAATCCAAAATTTCTTTTTGATACTGTTGCAAAGCTAACTAAAAAGCAGCATTCCCCAAGAGAGGATGGCTTTCACTTCAGCAGTAATAAATTCATGAACTTCTTTGAGGAAAAGATCATGACCATTAGAAAGCAAATTACGGACTCCTCTTTGAATCTGCGTATTCCTCCAGGGCTTAGCTGTCCTGGATCTGCACAGCTCTGCGAGGGCCTGGGATCGGGAGAGACACTTAAGTGTTTTAGTACTATATCTCTTGACACAATGATGAAAATAATCATGGCCTCTAAACCTTCAAGCTGCATACTGGATCCTATTCCTACTAAACTGCTGAAGGAGCTGCTTCCTGTGCTTGGCCCTCCTATGTTGAACATAATAAACAGCTCTCTATCCACCGGATGTGTACCAAACTCACTAAAAGTGGCAGTGATAAAGCCTCTCTTGAAAAAGCCAAACCTTGACCCGGAAAATATAAAAAACTATCGGCCTATATCGAATCTTCCATTCCTCTCAAAAATTTTAGAAAAAGCTGTTGCGCAGCAACTCACTGCCTTTCTGAAGACAAACAATGTGTACGAAATGCTTCAGTCTGGTTTTAGACCCCATCATAGCACTGAGACTGCACTTGTGAAGGTGGTAAATGACCTTTTAATGGCGTCAGACCGAGGCTCTGCATCTGTCCTCGTGCTACTAGACCTTAGTGCTGCCTTTGACACCATCGATCACCACATTCTTTTGGAGAGACTGGAAACCCAAATTGGTCTACACGGACAAGTTCTGGCCTGGTTTAGATCTTACCTGTCGGAAAGATATCAGTTTGTCTCTGTGAATGGTCTGTCCTCCGACAAATCAACTGTACATTTCGGTGTTCCTCAAGGTTCCGTTTTAGGACCACTATTGTTTTCACTATATATTTTACCTCTTGGGGATGTTATTCGAAAACATAATGTTAACTTTCACTGCTATGCGGATGACACACAGCTGTACATTTCAATGAAACATGGTGAAGCCCCAAAATTGCCCTCGCTAGAAGCCTGTGTTTCAGACATAAGGAAGTGGATGGCTGAAAACTTTTTACTTTTAAACTCGGACAAAACAGAGATGCTTGTTCTAGGTCCCAAGAAACAAAGAGATCTTCTGTTAAATCTGACAATTCATCTTGATGGTTGTAAAGTCGTCTCAAATAAAACTGTGAAGGACCTCGGTGTTACTCTTGACCCTGATCTCTCTTTTGACGAACATATCAAGACTGTTTCAAGGACAGCTTTTTTCCATCTACGTAACATTGCAAAAATCAGAAATTTTCTGTCCAAAAATGATGCAGAAAAATTAATCCATGCATTTGTTACTTCTAGGTTAGACTACTGCAATGCTCTATCTTCCGGCTACCCGGATAAAGCACTAAATAAACTTCAGTTAGTGCTAAATACGGCTGCTAGAATCCTGACTAGAACCAAGAAATTTGATCATATTACTCCAGTGCTAGCTTCCCTACACTGGCTTCCTGTTAAGGCAAGGGCTGATTTCAAGGTTTTACTGTTAACCTATAAAGCGTTACATGGGCTTGCTCCTACCTATCTTTCCGAGTTGGTCCTGCCGTACATACCAATACGTACGCTACGGTCACAAGACGCAGGCCTCCTAATTGTCCCTAGAATTTCTAAGCAAACAGCGGGAGGCAGGGCTTTCTCCTATAGATCTCCATTTTTATGGAACAGTCTGCCTACCCATGTGAGAGACGCAGACTCGGTCTCAACCTTTAAGTCTTTACTGAAGACTTATCTCTTCAGTAGGTCATATGATTGAGTGTAGTCTGGCCCAGGAGTGTGAAGGTGAACGGAAAGGCTCTGGAGCAACGAACAGCCCTTGCTGTCTCTGCCGGGCCGGTTCCCCTCTCCACTGGGGTTCTCTGCCTCTAACCCTGTTGCAGGGGCTGAGTCACTGGCTTGCTGGTGCTCTTTCATGCCGTCCCTGGGAGGGGTGCGTCACTTGAGTGGGTTGAGTTACTGACGTGATCTTCCTGTCTGGGTTGGCGCCCCCCTTGGTTTGTGCTGTGGTGGAGACCTCTGTGGGCTATACTGGCCTTGTCTCAGGATTGTAAGTTGGTGGTTGAGGATATCCCTCTAGTGGTGCGGGGGCTGTGCTTTGGCAGAGTGGGTGGGGTTATATCCTTCCTGTTTGGCCCTGTCCGGGGTTTCTTCGGATGGGGCCACAGTGTCTCCGGACCGCTCCTGTCTCAGCCTCCAGTATTTATGCTGCAGTAGTTTATGTGTCGGGGGGCTGGGGTTAGTTGGTTATACCTGGAGTACTTCTCCTGTCTTATCCAGTGTCCTGTGTGAATTTAAGTATGCTCTCTCTAATTCTCTCGTTCTCTCTTTCTCTCTGAGAACCTGAGCCCTAGGACCATACGTCAGGACTACCGGGCATGATGACACCTTGCTGTCCCCAGTCCGCCTGGCCTTGCTGCTATTCCAGTTTCAACTGTTCTGCCTGCGGTTACGAAACCCCTACCTGTCCCAGACCTGCTGTTTTCAACTCTTAATGATCGGCTATGAAAAGCCAACTGAGAGACCTGAGCCCTAGGACCATACGTCGGGACTACCGGCCGTGGTGACTCCTTGCTGTCCCCAGTCCGCCTGGCCTTGCTGCTATTCCAGTTTCAACTGTTCTGCCTGCGGTTATGGAACCCCTACCTGTCCCAGACCTGCTGTTTTCAACTCTTAATGATCGGCTATGAAAAGCCAACTGAGATTTATTCCTGATTATTATTTGACCATGCTTGTCACTTATGAACATTTTTGAACATCTTGGCATGGTTCTGTTATAATCTTCACCCGGCACAGCCAGAAGAGGACTGGCCACCCCTCATAGCCTGGTTCCTCTCTAGGTTTCTTCCTAGGTTTTAGCCTTTCTAGGGAGTTTTTCCTAGCCACCGTGCTTCTACACCTGCATTACTAGCTGTTTGGGGTTTTAGGCTGGGTTTCTGTACAGCACTTCGAGATATTAGCTGATGTAAGAAGGGCTATATAAAATAAAATTGAATTGAATTGAATTGAATTGAAATTTTTTTTTGAATTTTTCAGTGGTAGGGACTAGTCAGGATCGAGGGAAAGATGAATGGAGCAAAGTACAGATGAAAACCTGCTCCGACTGGGGTGAAGGTTCACCTTCCAATAGGACAACGACCCTAAGCACACAGCCAAGACAACGCAGGTGTGGCTTCGGGACAAGTCTCTGAATAACCTTGAGTGGACCAGCCAGTGCCCAGACTTGAACCCGATCTAACATCTCTGGAGAGACCTGAAAATAGCTGTGTAGCGACGCTCCCCATCCAACCTGACAGAGCTTGAGAGGATCTGCAGATAAGCTTGTCTCCTGAGTGGCGCAGTGGTCTAAGGCGCCGCATCGCAGTGCTAACTGTGCCACTAGAGATCCTGGTTCGAATCCAGGCTCTGTCGCAGCCGGCCGCGATCGGGAGACTCATGGGCGGCGCACAATTGGCCCAGCGTCGTCCAGGGTAGGGGAGGGAATGGCCGGCAGGGATGTAGCTCAGTTGATAGAGCATGGCGTTTGCAACGCCAGGGTTGTGGGTTCAATTCCCACGGGGGGCCAGTATAAAAAAATATATATATGTTTTCACTAACTGTAAGTCGCTCTGGATAAGAGCGTCTGCTAAATGACTAAAATGTAAATGTAAGAATGGGAGAAACTCCCCAAATACAGGTGTGCCAAGCTTGTAGCATCACCCCCAAGAAGACTCGATGCTGTAATCGCTGCCAAAGGTGCTTCAACAAAGTACGTAGTAAAGGGTCTGAATACATATGTAAATGATATATTAACGTTTTTATTAATTAATTAATTAATGTTAATATTAATATTTATGTAAATGTTATACTTCATTATTTCTTTATTTATATAAATTAGCAACAAAAACAAAACGTGTTTTTGCTTCGTCATTATGTAATTATGTATTGATGAGGATTTTTATTTTATTTTAGTCTATTTTAGAATAAGGCTGTAACATAACAAAATGTGGGAAAAGCCAATGGGTCTGAACACTTTCCGAATGCACTGTATTGTTACACCATGTAGGAGCAGTATAGATCTAGTCTGTTCATTATATACATCTATATGATGTATTGTAACACCATGTAGGAGCAGTATAGACCTAGTCTGTTCATTATATACATCTATATGATGTATTGTTACACCATGTAGGAGCAGTATAGACCTAGTTTGTTCATTATATACATCTATATGATGTATTGTTACACCATGTAGGAGCAGTATAGACCTAGTCTGTTCATTATATACATCTATATGATGTATTGTTACACCATGTAGGAGCAGTATAGACCTAGTCTGTTCATTATATACATCTATATGATGTATTGTTACACCATGTAGGAGCAGTGTAGACCTAGTCTTTTACACCTGCATTACTAGCTGTTTGGGGTTTTAGGCTGGGTTTCTGTACAGCACTTCGAGATATTAGCTGATGTAAGAAGGGCTATATAAAATAAAATTGATTGATTGATTATATACATCTATATGATGTATTGTTACACCATGTAGGAGCAGTATAGATCTAGTCTGTTCATTATATACATCTATATGATGTATTGTTACACCATGTAGGAGCAGTATAGATCTAGTCTGTTCATTATATACATCTATATGATGTATTGTTACACCATGTAGGAGCAGTATAGACCTAGTCTGTTCATTATATACATCTATATGATGTATTGTTACACCATGTAGGAGCAGTATAGATCTAGTCTGTTCATTATATACATCTATATGATGTATTGTTACACCATGTAGGAGCAGTATAGACCTAGTCTGTTCATTATATACATCTATATGATGTATTGTTACACCATGTAGGAGCAGTATAGATCTAGTCTGTTCATTATATACATCTATATGATGTATTGTTACACCATGTAGGAGCAGTATAGACCTAGTCTGTTCATTATATACATCTATATGATGTATTGTTACACCATGTAGGAGCAGTATAGACCTAGTCTGTTCATTATATACATCTATATGATGTATTGTTACACCATGTAGGAGCAGTATAGACCTAGTCTGTTCATGACTCATTGCGAGCTCACAGAACAGAGCTCCGGGCAGCGGAGCGGAAATGGAAGAAAACTAAACTCCCTGCCGACCTGGCATCTTTTCACTCCCTCCTCTCTACATTTTCTTCATCTGTTTCTGCTGCTAAGGCCACTTTCTACCACTCTAAATTCCAAGCATCTGCCTCTAACCCTAGGAAGCTATTTGCCACATTTTCCTCACTGCTGAATCCCCCCCCCCTCCTCTCTCTCTGTGGATGACTTCGTCAACCACTTTGAAAAGAAGGTTGACGACATCCGATCCTCGTTTGTTAAGTCTAATGACACTGCTGGTCCTACTCACACTGCCCTACCCTATGCTTTGACTTCTTTCTCCCCTCTCTCTCCAGATAAAATCCTGCGACTTGTGACTGCAGGCCGCCCAACAACCTGCCCGCTTGACCCCATCCCCTCCTCTCTTCTCCAGACCATCTCCGGTGACCTTCTCCCCTACCTCACCTCGCTGATCAACTCATCCTTGACCGCTGGCCATGTCCCTTCCGTCTTCAAGAGAGCGAGAGTTGCTCCCCTTCTCAAAAAAACCAACACTCGATCCCACTGATGTCAACAACTACAGACCAGTATCCCTTCTTTCTTTTCTTTCCAAAACTATTGAGCGTGCCGTCTTTAGCCAACTCTCTTGCTATCTCTCTCAGAATGACCTTCTTGATCCAAACCAGTCAGGTTTCAGGACTGGTCATTCAACTGAGACTGCTCTTCTCTGTGTCACGGAGGCTCTCCGCACTGCTAAAGCTAACTCTCTCTCCTCTGCTCTTGTCCTTCTAGACCTGTCTGCTGCCTTTGATACTGTGAACCATCAGATCCTCCTCTCCACCCTCTCCGAGCTGGGCATCTCCGGCGCGGCTCACTCCTGGATTGCGTCCTACCTGACCGGTCGCTCCTACCAAGTGGCGTGGCGAGAAGCTGTCTCCGCACCACGTGCTCTCACCACTGGTGTCCCCCAGGGCTCAGTTCTAGGCCCTCTCCTTTTCTCCCTATACACCAAGTCACTTGGCTCTGTCATATCCTCACATGGCCTCTCCTATCATTGCTACGCTGACGATACACAACTAATCTTCTCCTTTCCCCCTTCTGATAACCAGGTGGCGAATCGCATCTCTGCATGTCTGGCAGACATATCAGTATGGATGACGGATCACCACCTAAAGCTGAACCCTGGCAAGACGGAGCTGCTCTTCCTCCCGGGGAAGGACTGCCCGTTCCATGATCTCGCCATCACGGTTGACAACTCCGTTGTGTCCTCCTCCCAGAGTGCGAAGAGCCTTGGCGTGACCCTGGACAACACCCTGTCGTTCTCCGCTAACATCAAGGCGGTGACCCGCTCCTGCAGGTTCATGCTCTACAACATTCGGAGAGTACGACCCTGCCTTACACAGGAAGCGGCACAGGTCCTAATCCAGGCACTTGTCATCTCCCGTCTGGACTACTGCAACTCGCTGTTGGCTGGCCTCCCTGCCTGTGCCATTAAACCCCTACAACTCATCCAGAATGCCGCAGCCCGTCTGGTGTTCAACCTTCCCAAGTTTTCTCACGTCACCCCCCTCCTCCACACACTCCACTGGCTTCCAGTTGAAGCTCGCATCCGCTACAAGACCATGGTGCTTGCCTATGGAGCAGTGAGGGGAACGGCACCTCTGTACCTTCGGGCTTTGATCAGTCCCTACACCCAAACGAGGGCATTGCGTTCATCCACCTCTGGCCTGCTGGCTCCCCTTCCTCTGCGGAAGCATAGTTCCCGCTCAGCCCAGTAAAAACTGTTCGCTGCTCTGGCACCCCAATGTTGGAACAAGCTCCCTCACGACGCCAGGACAGCGGAGTCACTCACCACCTTCCGGAGACATTTGAAACCCCACCTCTTTAAGGAATACCTGGGATAGGATAAAGAAATCCTTCTACCCCCCCCCAAAAAAAAATTGTAAAGTGGTTATCCCACTGCCTATAGGGTGAATGCACCAATTTGTGAGTCGCTCTGTTTAAGAGCGTCTGCTAAATGACGTAAATGTGCCCTTGAGCAAGGCACTTAACCCTAATTGCTCCTGTAAGTCGCTCTGGATAAGAGCGTCTGCTAAATGACTAAAATGTAAATGTAAATGTAATTATATACATCTATATGATGTATTGTTACACCATGTAGGAGCAGTATAGATCTAGTCTGTTCATTATATACATCTATATGATGTATTGTTACACCATGTAGGAGCAGTATAGACCTAGTCTGTTCATTATATACATCTATATGATGTATTGTTACACCATGTAGGAGCAGTATAGATCTAGTCTGTTCATTATATACATCTATATGATGTATTGTTACACCATGTAGGAGCAGTATAGACCTAGTCTGTTCATTATATACATCTATATGATGTATTGTTACACCATGTAGGAGCAGTATAGACCTAGTTTAGTAGATCTACGGGGCCTAAGAGAGTCTCTTCACCCCCCTTGGATTTCTTCACATTTTATTGTGTTACAAAGTGGGATTAAAATGGATTTAATTCTCATTTTTTATCAACGATCTACAAAAAATACTGTCAAAGTGGAAGAAAAATTTAAATTTAAAAAAGATTTATGAAAAATAAAACGCTAATATACTGTATCTTGGTTAGTATTCAACCCCCCATGAGTCAATAAATGTTAGAAATACCTTTTGGCAGCGATTACAGCTGAGTCTTCTTGGGTAAGTCTCATAAGAGCTTTGCACACCTGGATTGTGCAATATTTGCCCATAATTATTTTCAAAATTCTTCAAGCTCTGTCAAGATGTTGGGGATCGTGGCTAGATGGCAATTTTCCATAGATTTTTCAAGGAGATTATAGTCCGAACTGTAACTCGGCCACTCAGGAACATTCAGTGTCTTCTTGGTGAGCAACTCCAGTGTAGACTTGGCCTTGTGTTGTAGGTTATTGTCCTGCTGAAAGGTGAATTCCTCTCCCAGTGTCTGGTGGAAAGCAGACTGAACCAGGTTTTCCTCTAGGTAAAGCAGACCGAAGCAGGGTTTCCTCTAGGTAAAGCAGACTGAAGCAGGGTTTCCTCTAGGTAACGCAGACTGAAGCAGGGTTTCCTCTAGGTAACGCAGACTGAAGCAGGGTTTCCTCTAGGTAAAGCAGACTGAAGCAGGGTTTCCTCTAGGTAAAGCAGACTGAAGCAGGGTTTCCTCTAGGTAAAGCAGACTGAAGCAGGGTTTCCTCTAGGTAACGCAGACTGAAGCAGGGTTTCCTCTAGGTAAAGCTGACTGAAGCAGGGTTTCCTCTAGGTAAAGCAGGCTGAAGCAGGGTTTCCTCTAGGTAAAGCAGGGTTTCCTCTAGGTAAAGCAGACTGAAGCAGGGTTTCCTCTAGGTAAAGCAGACTGAAGCAGGGTTTCCTCTAGGTAAAGCAGACTGAAGCAGGGTTTCCTCTAGGTAAAGCAGACTGAAGCAGGGCTTCCTCTAGGTAAAGCAGACTGAAGCAGGGTTTCCTCTAGGTAAAGCAGACTGAAGCAGGGTTTCCTCTAGGTAAAGCAGACTGAAGCAGGGCTTCCTCTAGGTAAAGCAGACTGAAGCAGGGTTTCCTCTAGGTAAAGCAGACTGAAGCAGGGTTTCCTCTAGGTAAAGCAGACTGAAGCAGGGTTTTCCTTGTGTTGTAGGTTGTTGGAAGTGGTAGTCATTCAAAAAAGTATGTCAACTCCTATTATTTCACACAGAGTGAGTCCATATAACTTATTATGTGATTTGTTAAGCCCAAGCTCACTTCTGAACTAATTTATGCTTGCCTAAACAAAGGGTGTGAATACTTATGCAATTACCATTTTTGTTATTACATTTTTGTTTTAATTTGTTTTAATTTGTATAATTTTCTTTTCACATTTAACATTATGGCGTATTCTTTGTAGATCAATTACCAAAAATTCTAATTCAATCTATTTCAATCCCACTTTGTAACGCTACAAAGTGTGAAAACAGTTGAAGTGGACTTTCTACAGGGCTGTAGCTTCTCTGTTTATTGGACTGAATGAAGAAGAAATGGCCTTAATGCTGATGTTAAGAAATGGCCTTAATGCAGATGTTTAGAAATGGCCTTAATGCAGATGTTAAGAAATGGCCTTAATGCAGATGTTTAGAAATGGCCTTAATGCAGATGTTAAGAAATGGCCTTAATGCAGATGTTAAGAAATGGCCTTAATGCAGATGTTAAGAAATGGCCTTAATGCAGATGTTTAGAAATGGCCTTAATGCAGATGTTAAGAAATGGCCTTAATGCAGATGTTTAGAAATGGCCTTAATGCAGATGTTAAGAAATGGCCTTAATGCAGATGTTCAGAAATGGCCTTAATGCAGATGTTCAGAAATGGCCTTAATGCAGATGTTTAGAAATGGCCTTAATACAGATGTTAAGAAATGGCCTTAATGCAGATGTTTAGAAATGGCCTTAATGCAGATGTTTAGAAATGGCCTTAATGCAGATGTTAAGAAATGGCCTTAATGCAGATGTTTAGAAATGGCCTTAATGCAGATGTTAAGAAATGGCCTTAATGCAGATGTTAAGAAATGGCCTTAATGCAGATGTTTAGAAATGGCCTTAATGCAGATGTTTAGAAATGGCCTTAATGCAGAGTTAGAAATGGCCTTAATGCAGATGTTAAGGAGTATATTTTAAAGTCTCATTAGAAGTCTGCGCTAATCAACACATGCATCTCATTGGACAATTCCATATAATATTTTTCTTTAAAAGTGCAATCCGCAGTTGAAACAATAACAAAGTCTAGGTCCAAAAGGCCTCTTAACAGCTTCTACACCCAAGCAATAAGACTCCTGAACAGCTAATCAAATGGCTACCCAGACTATTTGCATTGTTCACCCCACCCCCTCTTTTACGCTGCTGCTACTCTGTTTATTATCTATGCATAGTCACTTTAACTCTACCCACATGTACATATTACCTCAATTACCTCGACTAACCTGTGCCCCCGGCACATTGACTCTGTACCGATACCCCCTGTATATAGCCTCCCTACTGTTATTTCACATTGACTCTGTACCGGTACCCCCTGTATATAGCCTCCCTACTGTTATTTCACACTGACTCTGTACCGGTACCCCCCTGTATATAGCCTCCATACTGTTATTTCACATTGACTCTGTACCGGTACCCCCTGTATATAGCCTCCCTACTGTTATTTCACATTGACTCTGTGCCGGTACCCCCTGTATATAGCCTCCCTACTGTTATTTCACATTGACTCTGTACCGGTACCCCCTGTATATAGCCTCCCTACTGTTATTTCACATTGACTCTGTACCGGTACCCCCTGTATATAGCCTCCCTACTGTTATTTCACATTGACTCTGTACCGGTACCCCCTGTATATAGCCTCCCTACTGTTATTTTATTTTACTGCGGCTCTTGAATTATTAGTTGTATCTATTTTTTTACTTGCCACTTATTTTTCTTAAAACGGCATTGTTGGTTAAGGGCTTGTAAGTAAGCATTTCACTGTATTCGGCGCATTTGATTTGATTTATCTAGCGCTCCATTGTCATCACCCATCAGGCAGTATTGTCATCACCCATCAGGCAGTATTGTCATCACCCATCAGGCAGTATTGTCATCACCCATCAGGCAGTATTGTTTCTGTTTTCATGTTCAGACGCTGCTCCTGTTTCTGTATTCGCTCAATGCTCCTTCAGATTAAACTCACTGCTTCCTGAATCCCTGCGTTCTCTTAGTTTTTTTGTTTTTTTACATTTGGACAAGCGTTGAAGTAAAACAAGCTCATAAAACAAACTTATATTTTGGGTTCTGATGGGGTACGACAAATGGTCCAGGTAGCCATGATTAGCTGTTCTGGAGTCTTATGTCTTGGGGGTAGAAGCTGTTTAGAAGCCTTTTGGACCTAGACTTGACGCTCCGGTACCGCTTGCCGTGCAGTAGCAGAGAGAACAGTCTATGACTAGGGTGGCTGGAGTCTTTGACAATTTTGAGGGCCTTCCTCTGACACCGCCTGGTATAGAGGTCCTGGATGGCAGGAAGCTTGGCCCCAGTGATGTACTGGGCCATACGCACTACCCTCTGTAGTGCCTTGCGGTCGGAGGCCAAGCAGTTGCCATACCAGGCGGTGATGCAACCAGTCAGGATGCTCTCGATGGTGCAGCTGTATAATTTTTTGAGGATCTGAGGAGCCATGCCAAATCTTTTCAGTCTCCTGAGGGGGAATAGGCTTTGTCGTGCCCTCTTCACAACTGTCTTGGTGTGTTTGGACCATGATAGTTCATTGGTGATGTGTACACCAAGGAACTTGAAGCTCTCAACCTGTTCCACGACAGCCCCGTCGATGAGAATGGGGGCGTGCTCAGTCCTCTTTTTTTTCCTGTAGTCCACAATCATCTCCTTTGTCTTGGTCACGTTGAGGGAGAGGTTGTTATCCTGGCCCCACACGGCCATGTCTCTGACCTCCTCCCTATAGGCTGTTTCATCGTTGTCAGTGATCAGGCCTACCACTGTTGTGTCGTCAGCAAACATAATGATGGTGTTGGAGTCGTGCCTGGCCATGCAGTCATGGGTGAACAGGGAGTACAGGGGGGGACTGAGCACGCAATATTGAGGGGCCCCCGTGTTGAGGATCAGTGTGGTAGATGTGTTGTTACCTACCATTAACACCTGGGGGCGGCCCGTCAGGTAGTCCAGGATCCAGTTGCAGAGGGAGGTGTTTAGTCCAGGATCTTTAGCTTAGTGATGAGCTTTGAGGGCACTATGGTGTTGAATGCTGAGCTGTAGTCAATGAATAGCATTCTCACGTAGGTGTTCCTCTTGTCCAGGTGGGAAAGGGCAGTGTGGAGTGCAATAGAGATTGCATCATCTGTGGATCTGTTGGGGCGGTATGCAAATTGGAGTGGGTCTAGGGTTTCTGGGATAATGGTGTTGATGTGAGCCATGACCAGCCTTTCAAAGCAATTCATGGCTACAGACGTCAGTGCTATGGGTCGGTAGTCATTTAGGAAGGTTATCTTAGAGTCCTTGGGCACGGGGACTATGGTGGTCTGCTTGAAACATGTTGGTATTACAGACTCAGTCAGGGACATGTTGAAAATGTCAGTGAAGACACTTGCCAGTTGGTCAGCACATGCTCAGAGTACACGTCCTGGTAATCCGTCTGGCCCTGCGGCCTTGTGAATGTTGACCTGCTTAAAAGTCTTACTCACATCGGCTACGGAGAGCGTGATCACATTGTCATCCGGGAACAGCTGGTGCTCTCATGCATGCTTCAGTGTTGCTTGCCTCGAAGCGAGCATAGAAGTGGTTTAGCTCGTCTGGAAGTCTTGTGTCACTGGGCAGCTCGCGGCTGTGCTTCCCTTTGTAGTCTGTAATAGTTTTCAAGCCCTACCACATCCGACGAGCGTCAGAGCCGGTGTAGTATGATTCAATCTTAGTCCTGTATTGACTCTTTGCCTGTTTGATGGTTCGTCCGAGGGCATAGCGGGATTTCTTATAAGCGTCCGGGTTAGAGTCCCGCTCCTTGAAAGCGGCAGCTCTACCCTTTAGCTCAGTGCGGATGTTTCCTGTAATCCATGGCTTCTGGTTGGGGTATGTACGTACGGTCACTGTGGGGACGACATCGTCGATGCACTTATTGATGAAGCCAGTGACTAATGTGGTGTACTCCTCAATGCTATCTGAAGAATCCCGGAACATGTTCCAGTCTGTGCTAGCAAAACAGTCCTGTAGCTTAGCATCTGTGTCATCTGACCACTTTTTTTATTAACCGAGTCACTGGTGCTTCCTGCTTTAGTTTTTGCTTATAAGCAGGAATCAGGAGGATAGAGTTATGGTCAAATTTGCCAAATGGAGGGCGAGGGAGAGCTTTGTATGCGTCTCTGTGTGTGGAGTAAAGGTGGTCTAGAGTTTTTTTTTCCTCTGGTTGCACATTTAACAAGCTGGTAGAAATTAGGTAGAACGGATTTAAGTTTCCCTGCATTAAAGTCCCCGGCCACTAGGAGCGCTGCCTCATCGTTGAGTGCAATCCTAGTGCCAGCATCGGTTTGTGGTGGTAAATAGACAGCTGTGAAAAATATAGATGAAAACTCTCTTGGTAAATAGTGTGGTCTACAGCTTCTCATAAGATACTCTACCTCAGGTGAGCAGAACCTTGAGACTTCCTTAGTATTTGATTTTGTGCACCAGCTGTTGTTTACAAATATACACAGACCGCCACCCCTTGTCTTACCGGAGTCAGCCGTTCTATCCTGCCATGTCGATGTTCAGCCACGACTTGGTGAAACATAAGATATTACAGTTTTTAATGTCCTGTTGGTAGGATAACCGTAATCTTAGGTCATCCAATTTATTCTCAAATGATTGAAGATTGGCTAATAGGATTGATGGGAGAGGCAGTTTACTCGCTCGCCGTCGGATCCTTACAAGGCACCCCGACCTATGTCCACGATATCTCCGTCTCTTCCTCATGCGAATGACAGGGATTTGGGCCTTGTCGGGTGTCTGTAGGATATCCTTCGCGGCTGCCTCGTTGAAGAAAAAATGTTCGTCCAATACGAGGTGAGTAATCGCTGTCCTGATATCCAGAAGCTCTTTTTGGTTATAAGAGATGATGGCAGAAACATTATGTACAAAATAAATTACAAATAACGCGGAAAAACACACATAATAGTACAATTGGTTAGAGGGCTGTAAAACGGCAGCCATCTTCTCCGGCACCATTATAATTACATATTAAACAGATGTTCAAAGTCCTTTACATATTAAACAGTAGGGGTTCAAATACCTTTACATTTTAAGGGGGGAAAACTCATCTCTTCCACCACCAATGTGTAGCACCCACCCTACTCTTACGGTAAGTGGGATTTATAATGACCACAGCGAGTCAGGACACTTGTTTTAACGTCTTATCCAAAAGACGGCACCCTTCGCAGGGCAAGGTCCCCTTCACTGCCCTGAAGCATTGGGATCTCCATAGAGCAGAGGAAAGCATGCCCCCAACACCACTTCCAGGTCATCTGGTCTCCCATCCGAGGACCAGGACCGGCCTGCCCCCAACACCACTTCCAGGTCATCTGGTCTCCCATCCGAGGACCAGGACCGACCTGCCCCCAACACCACTTCCAGGTCATCTGGTCTCAATCCGAGGACCAGGACCTACCTGCCCCCAACACCACTTCAGGTCATCTGGTCTCCCATCAGAGGACCGCTGCCCCAACAACTTCCAGGTCATCTGGTCTCCAATCCGAGGACAGGACCTACCTCAGTCCCATCGAGGACCCCGAACACCACTTCCAGGTCATCTGGTCTCCCATCCGAGGACCAGGACCGACCTACTTAGCGTCAGAGAGAGGCCTACTTTACTTCTAGTTGTTTTCATCTCCAGACATCGCTAAAATCATCAGATTATTTACGTTTATTTGAATTTTTTGGTAAATTTGATTTTTGGTAAACTTTGATTGATTGGATACAAGGGTCGTTCCATGAAAAGACTGCCTTCTGCGTCCCTTTGATATTTTACTTAGAAATTGTGCACCAATATTGAATTATAAAAGCCTGTTATATTAAATGAAGTGCCCTTTAATATAGACCACATGGAAAATTAAATAAATCTGTCGAAACGATTTAAATTGACATTTATGAAATTGTACCCACATTTCCTGTTTCCATCAGCCCTGTTTCCATCAGCCATGTTTCCATCAGCCCTGTTTCCATCAGCCCTGTTTCCATCAGCCCTGTTTCCATCAGCCCTGTTTCCATCAGCCCTGTTTCCATCAGCCCTGTTTCCATTTCCATCAGCCCTGTTTCCATCAGCCCTGTTTCCATCAGCCCTGTTTCCATCAGCCCTGTTTCCATCATCCCTGTTTCCATTTCCATCAGCCCTGTTTCCATCAGCCCTGTTTCCATCATCCCTGTTTCCATCAGCCCTGTTTCCATCAGCCCTGTTTCCATCAGCCCTGTTTCCATCAGCCCTGTTTCCATCAGCCCTGTATCCATCAGCCCTGTTTCCATCAGCCCTGTTTCCATCAGCCTTGTTTCCATCAGCCCTGTAATTCAGCCGCATGAAATGGTTGGATGGAAACCTGATTTAATAGTTATTTTGTCGCTTTTGAAAAAATTAATTTCTGAAGATAATTTATTTAATGGGAGATATGATTAATCTAATCACATGAAAAATGATGTCCCTCATTTTAAGTTCAACCCTGTTATGTGAACTGAACTCTCGTTTTTAATATGGTGAAACTATTCCTCAAAAATATATATATTAACGTTGAACATCTAATAGTCAAACTGTATAAGCAGGTGAGCTAGTTCTACTCTTTTTGGCTGGTTCTGGTTCTGGAACATTCTGGTTCTTTTCTGGTGTTTTGTGGTATAAAACTGAGCAGGTCAAGCATCAACACGTCAACTCTGTTACCCATTGAAAGGCATGCTAGAAATGTTGAAAGAGACGGAGATATCGTGGACGTGAGGTCGGGGGTGCCTTGGAAGGATCCGACGGCGGCGAGTAAACTGCCTCTTCCATCAATCCTATTAGCCAACGTTCAATCATTTGAAAATAAATTAGACGAACTAAGATGACGGTCAACAGACACCGCCCCTCAGCAGCAAGGCCAGAGATCTACTACCTCACCATTAGTGAATGTGTACAACACAACAGTCTCCTGGACAGCGGCAAAACAAGAATAATGAAAAGAGACACAAGAATCAATGGTACCAACCACAGCATCAAACACACCAGAGGGGTGGACCAAGAAGACCAGATGTCTGCTGGGGTGCAATCAATCAGGGCATGTGAGAAGGAATTGTCCTACCAAGCCGTGGGTGCCTAGGCAACCACAACAGTGTAATTGGCAAGAAAATGGGCCCAGCTCAGCTGGAGGGGGGTCAGTCTCAGACACAGACTCCACCGGGCCCAGTGAACCTGTGGGGGGGGGACCAAATCAGGGGAGCTAGAGAAGCATTTATTTTGGACTAGGGGACCCAGTGAACCTGTGTGGGGGGCAAATCAGGGAGCTAGAGAAGCATTTATTTTGGACTAGGGGACAGGACTAACTTTTTGTAGGTTCTGGATTGATTGCACAACAATTTATATTTTTACTAAAAATCAATGCAGCAGGTTAAAATTATTAGAATACTGGAAAGTGGTTATGGGTTTTATGTTATAGGTGTATATTCTACTGATATAGAATTTAAAATATATACAGGTTAAAAGTAATGACTAAATGTTCCACCCTTAAATATAGTTGTGAAATGTTCTTGTTTTAAGTATGATTAGTACTTTCTTAGTAGTGACTAATTATTACACTCTGAAACTGTGTGAGATGTGTTAGAATCTACTACCTGGTAATGTGTGAGCGTAGGGCAAGTTGAGATTATGACATTGTGTTACTATTTAGCAATGTGAGTAGGAGTTAGGCCAGACAACAAAGAAGAAGGAGAACTGTTAGGCTTGGAAGAGAGTGTGAAACGTGTTGCAGGATATTGTGAGAACGGAGATAACTAAAGAATGCAGCCTGCCCGAGCAAGGAGTAGACTATGATAAGAACGTGTGTGTGTGTGTGTGTGGTGTGCGTGTGCGTGTGTGTGTGTGTGTGTGTGTGTGTGTGTGTGTGTGTGTGTGTGTGTGTGTGTGTGTGTGTGTGTGTATGTGTATGTGTATGTGTATGTATGTGTATGTGTGTGTGTGTGTGTGTGTGTGTGTGTGTGTGTGTGTGTGTGTGTGTGTCCTGATGGTCAGGAGAGCAGAGGAAAATCACATGAGCTAAACCCAGGTGTGTGTACAGTGGAAAAATACAGGCCGCCTAAAGCGGGGTGGGATTTTTGTATGACGTGTGTGTATAAAAGATGGACTCTGAAATTGTGATAACAGAATTCTCTGAATAAAGACCTGGCTATTGCACTGATGCTCTGTCCGTTTCTTGAACCAAAGTCTTACAAACTTTGGGAAACGCACAGAGACACTGAAATAGGTAGTTCATAAATTCTCTTAACAGCTTGGTCCTTCGAGCGGATTCCAATACCTGCCTCTGTCATTCCAGGTAACTCTGAAAACCGTTGACGGCTAATGATACATTCGTAAATAGAAAGTCCTGCCCTTTAAGGGTTAAAACAGGCCAGAGGACACCTGAGTAATGACAGAGACGGTGACGGAATCCAACCTACATTGAATCTCAGCTGCGAGGATAAGGTCAGTAGTCTTTATTCTTTAGTGAAATGTTGGTGGGTCCGTAACGATTCACGGTAATATAGGCCATTACCAAAAGAAACTACCCTGTATTGAAATAGAAGGAACTATTTGTCACGGTTTCGGCCGAGGCTGCTCCTCTTCCTTGTTCGGGCAGGCTTCGGCGGTCGTCGTCTCCGGAGTACTAGCTGCCACCGTTCTATGTTTCATGTTCTTTTGGTTTTGTCTGTTCATAACACCTGTCCCTTATTTGTGTCTTAATTGTTCCCTTATTTAGTTCGTGTGTTTGGGTCAGGTGTTATGCGTGATTGTTCATTGTCAGCCTGCCTCTGTGAAGTTTATATTATTCTCTCGTTGTGTTTTCCCGAGAGCTCGCACTGCGTGCGCTTTTCTTGTTTTGACGCACTGTGTGTTTGTGCGTAATTGTTTGCGCCACCCGGTTGGGTTGGCGACTCATTGTTCTCGTTGTTTTGGGAACATTACTAAAGACGGTTGAAGTCATCCTGGGTCCTGCGCTTGATTCCTTCCACTCACCTACACACACTACTCTGACAAAATCACGCATCCATCATGGAATCAGCAGGAGAGACCACGCCGACAGCCGAGATGGCTGAACGTCTTCGTGGTCAGGAGGACCGCATCAATCAGGTCTGTCACGCCCTGGAGGGGGTGATGAATACTCTGCACCGATGGGAGACCAGCGGGGTTCCCACACCTCCACGAACCGAACCAGCCCCATCGGTCAGCCCCCCTGTCTCATCTCCGGAACCTAGTGGGATTCGGCTCTCGCTCCCGAGGGCGTACGACGGCTCCACTGCCGGGTGTCAAGGATTCCTGCTGCAGGTGGAGCTCTACCTCGCCACCGTACACCCGGCGCCCTCGGGACACGAGGCGTCTCAGCCCTCATCTCTGTCTCACCGGCAAGGCGTTGGAGTGGGCCAACGCCGAGTGGAGGAGAATGGACGCCGCTACCACGAACTATGCGGAGTTCTCCTGCCGCTTCCGTGCTGTGTTCGACCATCCACCGGAAGGGAAGGCGGCGGGGGAACGTCTATTCTACCTCCGACAGGGGATGAGGAGCGCCCAGGACTTTGCCTTAGAGTTTCGGACCTAGCGGCTGATGCAGGGGTGGAATGAGCGGGGCCCATATCGACCATTTCCGCTGCAGCCTCCGGGAGGACGTCCAGCGAGAGTTGGCGTGCAGGGACACGTCGTTGACGTTCGACCAGCTGGTCGACATGGCCATCCGGCTGGATACCCTGCTCGCCACCCGTGGGCGTCCCGGAGGGGGGTTCGCCCATTCCCTCTCCAGCACCTCCGAGCCGAGCCCTATGGAGCTCGGAGGTGCTGGTGCTAGGGAACGGAGGAGGAGGAGCCCGAGGGGACCCGGCCCTTGCACCAACTGTGGTCGTGGAGGGCACACCGCGGCTAGGTGTTGGGCGGGTCCTCCAGTGAGGGAGATGGCAGGTCACGCATTGGGGGGTCCCCCCAGGTGAGTAGGCGCCCTGCTTACCCAGAGCTTTCTGTCGTGCACCTAACCTTGCCTGTTTGTTTCCCACAGGTTGCACCTCGTTCCCAGCATAAGGCGCTGGTAGATTCAGGCGCAGCTGGGAATTTTGTAGATCGCCAGTTCTGTATAGAGTTAGGGATTCCCCCTCCTTCCAGTGGATAAGCCTTTCCCCGTCCATGCCCTAGATAGCCGTCCGTTAGGGTCTGGGTTGATTAGGAAG
This sequence comes from Coregonus clupeaformis, assembly GCF_020615455.1. Lineage (NCBI taxonomy): Eukaryota > Metazoa > Chordata > Actinopteri > Salmoniformes > Salmonidae > Coregonus > Coregonus clupeaformis. The sequence goes on from NW_025534917.1 coordinate 25,998, forward strand.
TCACAGCACCCATTCAGATGACGGCGCAGGAGGGTCATGAGGAGAGAATTCAGCTCTATCTGATTGACTCTCCCTGCGTATCCGGTAGTGCTGGGTCTTCCCTGGTTGATGACTCATGACCCTATTATTAGGTGGCGAGAGAAAGCTCTTAAAGGGTGGTCTGCCCAGTGTGAGGGCGGTGTCTGGGTGTTTCCATAGGGGCGACCTCGGTGGAGAGTCCGAATCTAATGCCAGCACTGCAGATTCCCCCGAGTATGAGGATTTGGCACTGGCGTTCAGTAAGACTAGGGCGGCGCAGCTGCCGCCTCATAGACGGGGATTGTGCGATAGATCTCCAGTCAGGAGCAGCTCTCCCGCGGAGCCATGTGTATCCCTTGTCTCAAGAGGAGAGAAAGGCTATGGAGACATACATCTCTGAGTCTCTTAGACAGGGATACATACGGGCCTCCGTTTCACCCGCTTCCTCAAGTTTCTTTTTTGTGAAGAAAAAGGATGGAGGTCTGCGCCCGTGTATTGATTACCGCGGTCTCAATCAGATCACAGTGAAGTACAGCTATCCACTTCCTCTGATTGCGACTATGACGGAGTCACTGCACGGTGCGCAGTTCTTTACAAAATTGGATCTTAGGAGCGCATATAACTTGGTACGCATTCGAGAGGGCGATGAATGGAAGACAGCGTTTAGCACGACTTCGGACACTACGAGTATCTAGTCATGCCATATGGGTTGATGAATGCTCCCTCAGTCTTCCAATCCTTCGTCGATGAGATTTTCCGGGACATGCAGGGACAGGGAGTAGTTGTGTACATCGATCGACATTCTGGTGTATAGTCCTACCCGTGCTGAGCATGTAGCCCTGGTGCGCCGAGTATTGAGGAGGCTGTTGGAGCATGACCTATATGTCAAGGCAGAGAAATGTCTGTTTTTCCAGAAGTCGGTATCCTTTCTGGGTTACCAGTTATCTGCGTCAGGGGTGAAGATGGAGGTAGACCGGGTGTCAGCTGTGCGTAATTGGCAGACCCCAACCACTGTGAAGGAGGTGCAACGGTTCTTGGGTTTTGCGAATTATTACCGGAGGTTTATCCGGGGTTTTGGACAGGTGGCAGCTCCCATAACGTCTCTGTTAAAGGGGGGTCCGGTGCGCTTGCGGTGGTCAGCTGAGGCGGACAGGGCATTTGGGAGACTAAAGGACCTGTTTACCTCGGCGCCGGTGTTGGCGCATCCGGATCCCTCTTTACCGTTCCAAGTAGAGGTGGACGCGTCAGAGGCCGGGATAGGGGCCGTTCTTTCCCAGCGTTCTGGCACTCCACCTAAACTCCGTCCCTGTGCGTTCTACTCAAAGAAGCTCAGTCCGGCGGAGCGGAATTATGACGTAGGAGATAGGGAGCTGTTAGCCGTGGTACAGGCCCTAAAGGTGTGGCGGCATTGGCTCGAGGGGGCTCAACACCCTTTCCTCATTCTAACTGACCATCGTAACCTGGAGTACATCCGGGCAGCTAGGAGACTGAATCCTCGCCAGGCTCGCTGGACTATGTTCCTAGCCCGGTTTGTGTTTAAGATCACATACATCCCTGGGTCCCAGAACGGGAAGGCAGATGCTCTGTCTCGGCGGTATGACGCAGAGGAGAGGTCAGTTGAGTCCACGCCCATACTACCGGAGTCTTGTCTGGTTGCTCCGGTGGTGTGGGAGGTTGATGGTGAGATCGAGCGGGCGTTACGCACCGACCCGAGTCCTCCACAGTGTCCTGTGGGTCGGACGTACGTTCCGCTCGAGGTACGCGATCGCCTCATTTGTTGGGCTCATACGTCCCCCTCCTCTGGCCATCCGGGTATCGGCCGGACAGTGCACTGCCTGAGCACGAAGTACTGGTGGCCAACGTTAGCTAGGGATGTGAGGATTTATGTCTCCTCCTGTTCGGGTGTGCCCAGTGTAAGGCGCCCAGACATTTGCCCAGGGGTAAGTTACAACCCCTGCCTATTCCACAACGACCCTGGTCCCACCTCTCGGTGGATTTTGTTACCGACCTTCCCCCTCACAGGGGAATACTACCATCCTGGTCGTTGTGGATCGGTTCTCTAAGGCCTGTCGTCTCCTTCCCATGCCGGGTCTACCCACTGCCCTACAGACCGCTGAGGCTCTGTTCACCCATGTCTTCCGGCATTACGGGGTACCCGAGGATATAGTGTCTGACCGAGGCCCCCAGTTCACCTCTAGAGTGTGGAGAGCATTTATGGAACGGTTGGGGGTTTCGGTAAGCCTTACCTCGGGGTACCACCCGGAGAGTAATGGGCAGGTTGAACGTGTCAACCAGGATGTGGGTAGGTTTCTGAGGTCATACTGTCAGGGCCGGCCGGAGGAGTGGGCGAGATATGTGCCCTGGGGCCGAGATGGCACAGAACTCTCTTCGCCACTCCTCCACCCAACTAACCCCTTTTCAGTGTGTGTTAGGGTACCAGCCGGTTCTGGCACCATGGCATGAGAGCCAGATCGAGGCCCCCGCTGTGGATGAGTGGGTGCGGCGCTCGGAGGAGACGTGGGGACGCTGCACACGTCCATCTGCAGCGTGCCATACGTCGACAGAAGACGAGCGCCGACCTACACCGCAGTGAGGGGCCAGTGTACGCACCTGGAGATCGAGTCTGGCTCTCAACCAGAAACCTGCCCCTCCGCCTGCCCTGCCGGAAGCTGGGTCGGCGGTTTGTGGGGCCATTTAAAGTCCTGAGGAGATTGAACGAGGTGAGTTATAGGTTAGAACTACCTGTTGATTACAAAAATATTAACCCCCTCGTTCCATGTGTCTCTCCTCAGGCCGGTGGTAGCTGGTCCACTCCAGGACTTTGAGATTGAGGAGACTCCTCCGCCCCGTTGGACATCGAGGGGCTCCGGCGTACACCGTGAGGTCCATCCTGGACTCTAGACGCCGGATGGGGGGTCTTCAATATCTCGTGGAGTGGGAGGGTACGGCCCGGAGGAGCGGTGCTGGGTGCCAAGGAGGGACGTATTAGACCAGTCCCTACTGACCGATTTCCACCGGGGTCATCCTGCGCGCCCTGCTCGCGTCGTCCCGGGTGTCCCGAGCTCGGGTCGGCGCACGGCTGGAGCCGCAGCGTCAAGGGGGGGTACTGTCACGGTTTCGGCCGAGGCTGCTCCTCTTCCTTGTTCGGGCAGGCTTCGGGCGGTCGTCTTTCCGGAAGTACTAGCTGCCACCGTTCTATGTTTCATGTTCTTTTGGTTTTGTCTGTTTCATAACACCTGTCCCTTATTTGTGTATTAATTGTTTCCCTTATTTAGTTCGTGTGTTTGGGTCAGGTGTTATGCGTGATTGTTCATTGTCAGCCTGCCTCTGTGAAGTTCGGATTATTTCTCTCGTTGTGTTTTCCCGAGAGCTCGCACTGTGTGCGCTTTTCTTGTTTTGACGCACTGTGTGTTTTGTGCGTAATTGTGTGCGCCACCCGGTTGGGTTGGCGACTCATTGTTCTCGTTGTTTTGGGAACATTACTAAAGACGGTTGAAGTCATCCTGGGTCCTGCGCTTGATTCCTTCCACTCACCTACACACACTACTCTGACACTATTGAAAGTATACCTAAGGGGATGAACCTGTGGTAGATTATAGAACAGTAATGTTCAACAAATAATCCGGGTTAAACAAATACAAAAGTAAATGAGAGGATATAATTGAGTAAATTTGGACGGTTAAGATCTCTAGGAAAGGGAGAACCCATTCCTGTTGTATGAGACTGTCAGGAATTGTCAAGATTACATTGTGGGGATAAATTCCTCCGTAGAGTATGAGATAATTCTGGGGGACTAGTCAAGACTACCTATACAGGAAGGGGTGATTCCGTTTTGAATTACTTGTTATATAGAAGAGGTGGCTAGACCTTTTGTGGCAGGACTGAAATGCAGTGGAAATGTTTTTGGGGGATTAAGTTCATTTTTATGGCAAAGAGGGACTTTGCAATGAATTGTAATTCATCTCATCACTCTCCATAACATTCTGGAGTATATGTAAATTGCCATCATAAAAGCTGGGGGCAGACTTTGTGAAGATGTAATATTTGTGTCATTCTCAAAACCTTTGACCACGACTGTAGTGTGCACTACAGTAACACAGTATTGCCGTTGTATACAGGAAGATACCAGTCAAATATCAATGGATGATTCTTATTTTTAAATGATTATCTATTTATTTTGCCTGCTAACACTTTATAAAAAATTGTTTTATAGACTTTAATATAAAGAGGCATAAGTAGTATATAAACTTTGCATTATTGCTGAGCTTTATTCTCTACGGGATCGATGTCCCATATACACGGGACAGTTGAGCTAATGTGATTAGCATGACTGTTGTAAGTAACGGCAAACCTTCCAGGACATAGACATGTCTTATATGGGCAGAAAGCTTACATTTTTGTTAATCTAACTGCACTGTCCAATTTACAGTAGCTATTACAGTGGAAAAATACCATGCTATTGTTTGAGGAGAGTGCACAACAACAAAAAACTTTTTTTTAAAGGTTTGATACATTCACATTCGCCTCCCGAGTGGCGCAGTGGTCTAAGGCACTGCATCGCAGTGCTAGCTGTGCCACTAGAGATCCTGGTTCGAATCCAGGCTCTGTCGTAGCCGGCCGCAACCGGGAGACCCATGGGGCGGCGCACAATTGGCCCAGCGTCGTCCAGGGTAGGGCAGGGAATGGCCGGCAGGGATGTAGCTCAGTTGGAGCATGGCGTTTGCAACGCCAGGGTTGTGGGTTCGATTCCCACGGGGGGCCAGTATGAAAAAATAAAAAAATAATGTATGCACTCACTAACTGTAAGTCGCTCTGGATAAGAGCGTCTGCTAAATGACTAAAATGTAAATGTAAATGTAAACCCATTTCTGTTGTATGAGACTGTCAGGAATTGTCAAGATTACATTTGAGGGGATAAATTCCTCTGTAACGGTTTCGAGATAATTCTGGGGGACTAGTCAAGACTACATAAACAAGAAAGGGGTGATTCCAGGTGTTGTGTGAAACTGTTCATAGGAGGCAAATCCTCACAAGAGGTTCCAGAATTAACTGGGGACGAGAAATATATGGAAATGCGAGACAAACGGAATGTGTATTATTATTATTATTATTAATTACCTAATTGGAGAAGGAAATATGGATTTATTGGGGCGACATGACGTAGTTAAACTGGAATCCACGATTTAAACAAATGCATGTAAATTGTGGTACTGATCTAAAGAAACAGAAAAGAGAGAGGGCTTAGATACAGATACAGCTTAGATACAGCCAAGGTGTGGCTAGCCGAAGCTAGAAAGAAAAAAGAAAAAAAGCAGTGAAGAAGAGTTTCAGACCTTGCCAGCCCCTTTAAAAGCTAAGCAAGAAAGGTTATATCCAAAACTTGGCAGACCAGGCATGGAGAGAAAATCCAGATGATGAGTACGTAGTGAGGAGAAGGAGAGTGCAGGGGAACAACGTCGCCCCAACCGGCCCCACTTCCCTATGAGGAAGGAGGGGCTGGAGGAGGAAGGGAATACGAAGGTGAGGAAGAGCCAGAGGTAGAGGAGTACAGGACAAGGGCAGAGAAAGTCAGACAGGAGTCGAAAAGAGAGAAAGTAGAGAAAAGGAGAAAGCCAGAGAGGTACATAGTTGAGGCCAAGAGAAAGAAAATAGCATTGGCAGTGGCTAAGGGAACCCCGGCAACCTTAGATGTATACAGGGCATGGACCCAGAGAGATGTGGTCCGAGCCGTAGAGGGGGTGTAAATTCAGGAGAGGGGGGTTAAAGAATCCTTCTGAGGGTCAAAGATAATGGATTCTGAAAGGTGAAATGTGAATTGACAGTATGTATGGGTGACAGCGCGAATGAGGGTTACAAATAGTCAAATGGTGTATCATGCTGCATTTAAACAATCGCTGAAGGGGTTGAATTTGAGTGTTGTGGATTGTAGTAAAGTGTTAGGGGCGTCGAAGGGCGAGGACACTAATGGGCGAAACCATCATCACATTACTAAACTATTTTGGTAGAAGGGGCATGTGGGAAAGTACAACCAACGAGGCAAGAGATAGCATATTTGAGTTTTCGACGTCATGAAGCATGTTGAGGGTGATTGAGTTGTAGCAGTGCGGCTAGGGAAAAAGCCTAGGGGGTTTAAATCTTATGGGATTTTATTTCGTTTTATGTGCACTGGATTGTGGAATTCACTGGAGAAGGGAGCAGTCACAAGTGATGTTCTTGAGGGTTGTCTGAAAAGGCGGGATCAGGAGATATTACATTTACATTTACGTCATTTAGCAGATGCTCTTATCCAGAGCGACGTACAAATTTGTGAAAATTTGTGCATTCAACTTATGATAGCCAGTGGGACAACCCCTTTTTTTATGGGGGGGGGGGGGCGTGGAAGGTTTACTTTATACTATTCCAGGTATTCCTTAAAGAGGTAGGGTTTCAAGTGTCTCCGGAAGGTGGTCAGTGACTCCGCTGTCCTGGCGTCGTGGGGAGCTTGTTCACCATTGGGGTGCCAGAGCAGCAAATAGCTTTGACTGGGCTGAGCGGGAACTGTGCTTTCGTAGAGGTAGGGGAGCTAGCAGGCCAGAGGTGGATGAACGTAGTGCCCTCGTTTGGGTGTAGGGTCTGATCAGAGCCTGAAGGTAAGGAGGTGCTGTTCCCCTCACAGCTCCGTAGGCAAGCACCATGGTCTTGTAGTAGATGTGAGCCTCAACTGGAAGCCAGTGGAGTGTGCAGAGGAGCGGGGTGACATGAGAGAACTTGGGAATGTTGAACATCAGACGGGCTGCGGCGTTCTGGATAAGTTGTAGGGGTTTAATGGCACAGGCAGGGAGCCCAGCCAACAGCGAGTTGCAGTAATCCAGACGGGAGATGACAAGTGCCTGGATTAGGACCTGTGCCGCTGTCTGTGTAAGGTAAGGTCATACTCTGCAAATGTTGTAGAGCATGAACCTGCATGAACCGCTTTGATGTTAGCGGAGAACGACAGGGTGTTGTCCAGGGTCACGCCAAGGTTCTTTGCACTCTGGGAGGAGTACACAATGGAGTTGTCAACCGTGATGTCGAGATCATGGAGCGGGCAGTCCTTCCCTGGGAGGAAGAGCAGCTCCGTCTTGCCGAGGTTCAGCTTGAGGTGGTGATCCGACATCCACACTGATATGTCACCCAGACAGCAGAGATGCGATTCGCCACCTGGTTATCAGAAGGGGAAAGGAGAAAATTAATTGTGTGTCGTCTGCGTAGCAATGATAGGAGAGACCATGTGAGGATATGACAGAGCCAAGTGACTTGGTGTATAGAGAGAATAGGAGAGGGCCTAGAACTGAGCCCTGGGGGACACCAGTGGTGAGAGCACGTGGTGCAGAGACAGATTCTCGCCACACCACCTGGTAGGAGCGCCCTGTCAGGTAGAACGCAATCCAAGAGTGAGCAGCGCCGGAGATGGCCAACTCGGAGAGGATGGAGAGGAGGATCTGATGGTTCACAGTATCAAAGGCAGCGGATAGGTCTAGAAGGATAAGAGCAGAGGAGAGAGAGTTAGCTTTAGCAGTGCGGAGAGCCTCCGTGACACAGAGAAGAGCAGTCTCAGTTGAATGACCAGTCTTGAAACCTGACTGGTTTGGATCAAGAAGGTCATTCTGAGAGAGATAGCAGGAGAGTTGGCTAGAGACGGCACGCTCAAGATTTTTGGATTGAAAAGAAAGAAGGGATGCTGGTCTGTAGTTGTTGACATCGGAGGGATCGAGTGTAGGTTTTTTGAGGAGGGGTGCAACTCTCGCTCTCTTGAAGACGGAAGGGACATGACCAGCGGTCAAGGATGAGCGAGGTGAGATAAGGGAGAAGGTCTCCGGAAATGGTCTGGAGAAGAGAGGAGGGGATAGGGTCAAGCGGGCAGGTTGTTGGGCGGCCGGCCGTCACAAGTTGCAAGATTTCATCTGGAGAGAGAGGGGAGAAAGAAGTCAAAGCATAGGGTAGGGCAGTGTGAGCAGGACCAGCGCTGTCATTTGAATTAATAAATGAGGATCGGATGTCGTCAACCTTCTTTTCAAAATGGTTGACGAAGTCATCCACAGAGAGGGAGGAAGAAGGGGGAGGAGGATTCAGCAGGGAGGGAGGTGGCAAGAGCTTCCGAGGGTTAGAGGCAGAGGCTTGACATTTAGAGTGGTAGAAAGTGGCTTTAGCAGCGGAAACAGAGGAAGAGAATGTAGAGAGGAGGGAGTGAAAAGATGACAGGTCCGCAGGGAGTCTAGTTTTCCTCCATTTCCGCTCGGCTGCCCGGAGCCCTCTTCTGTGAGCTCGCAATGAGTCGTCAAGCCACGGAGCAGGAGGGGAGGACCGAGCCAGCCGGGAGAATAGGGGACATAGTGAGTCAAAAGATGCAGAAAGGGAGGATAGGAGGGTTGAGGAGGCAGAATCAGGAGATCGGAGGGAGAAGGATTTAGCAGAGGGTAGAGATGATAGGATGGAAGAGGAGAGAGTAGCGGGAGAGAGAGAGCGAAGGTTGCGACGGCACATTACCATCTGAGTAGGGGCTGAGTGAGTAGTGTTGGAGGAGAGCGAGAGAGAAAAGGATACTAAGTAGTGGTCAGAGACTTGGAGGGGAGTTGCAGTGAGATTAGTAGAAGAACAGCATCTAGTATAGATGAGGTCAAGCGTATTGCCTGCCTTGTGAGTAGGGGGGGACGGTGAGAGGGTGAGGTGGAAAGAAGGAGGCAGAGAGAAATGAGTCAAAGGCAGACGTATGGAGGTTAAAGTCACCCAGAACTGTGAGGGGTGAGCCATCCTCAGGAAAGGAACTTATCAAGGCGTCAAGCTCATTGATGAACTCTCCAAGGGAACCTGGAGGGCGATAAATGACAAGGATGTTAAGCTTGAATGGGCTAGTGACTGTGACAGCATGGAATTCAAATGAGGAGATAGACAGATGGGTCAGGGGAAAAAGAGAGAATGTCCACTTGGGAGAGATGAGGATTCCTGTGCCACCGCCGCGCTGACCAGATGCTCTCGGGTATGCGAGAACACATGGTTAGACGAGGAAACAGCAGTAGGAGTAGCAGTGTTTTCTGTGGTAATCCATGTTTCCGTCAGCGCCAAGAAGTCGAGGGACTGGAGGGTAGCATAGGCTGAGATGAACTCTGCCTTGTTGGCCGCAGAACAGCAGTTCCAGAGGCTGCTAGAGACCTGGAACTCCACGTGGGTCGTGCGTGCAGGGACCACCAGGTTAGAGTGGCAACAGACACGTGGTGTGAAGCGTTTGTATGGCCTGTGCAGAGAGGAGAGAACAGGGATAGACAGACACATAGTTGACAGGCTACAGAAAAAGGCTACAATAATGCAAACGAAATCGGAATGAAATGAACTAAACATCTGGGAAAGCAAGAGAGCGGGGCCTCCCTCACTTATGTTTCACTGAAACACTCAAATATAACTCTCCCAACTTCCACTTTAGAAATTATAATTGTTGTAAACTACAGCGGTTCAATGTTTCTAGGAATAGACTAACTTAGTTTATTCAGGAAGCTAACTTGGTACAGTATTCTTCTGTGAAAACCGTCCAGGGCACCGAATCCTATGATGCCAAAGCCAACTAGCATGCCAGCCTCCGATAACACGGTTTAGCACCAATACTCAGTTACAACAAACCACCAGTGTGTTAACACGCCAAGCAGATTATTCGTGTCCGTGTCTAACGTTGTGTAAAGTTTTGGGTTAGTTTTGACAGTTTGAGTGAGTACGTCGTCAATTTATTCAGCCAGTTAGTTAGCTAGAATAGTTAGCTTACTAGCTAGCCATTGCTCTCTGCCAACGAGCTAACCCCTCCTCCCACGGCACGAACACACAGAGAGCCAAGCTAACGTTAACTAGTCACCCATGTCCCGAATTCCCTTGAACGACTCTGGTTACCAGTATGTAAAAACAAAACAAAAATAAATGTAGGTTATAGCTTACCCTTAGTAGCTACTGTTAGCCAGTTAAGTGCAAAGCTAGCCACTGAAACGATTCAGCCAGTTCGCGTCTGTCCCAACGGAGAGAACGCGTCTCCAAATATTAACTACTTTTCGAGTACAGTAGCTACTAACCACCTAACATTAACGCTTCAGTTAATGAGGTTAGAAGAACAGCTGAATGGTAGGTAGCTAGCTGGCATAATTACAGGTACTCTTAAGCGTGAAATAACATTGGAAACAACTATCCACAGTTGAACAGAGAGTGAGAATTTCGAATTTAGATTGTTTGGACTGGTTAAGAGGTATCAAAATGGAAACTAAATGTGTACTTTTTCTTCCAGGAAAAAGGGGGAGTGGTTTTCTTTTTTCTTTGAAATATTTTCATAGACATAATAGACATAATAAATGAATAAATAAGGCCTGGCTATTTTTTGTTTGTTTATGGTTTTACTATTTGGTGTTCAAATAACCATAAACATCCTACTTAGTATGAAATGTTAGCTGTATAGGATTTTTATTTTTATTTTAGGGTTATTTTCACGGGGTAAAAGTGGTATGTCTTAAGGGGGCAAACACATGTCATTTGGGCTTTTATTTACTGAGGGATAAGTAAATACGTGTGATTTATTTTGAAAAGAGCTGCACTAAAGACTTACTGTACACTTGGGGTACAACATTTATGAAAAGTGTTGACGGTTGTTAATGAGTAGTATACCATTGGATGGAACAATTCATTGAATGATTTCAATGACCTCTGCAATCTGTCCTGGCTTTATAGTGTGACTTGATCTCCCGCACTGTAAATCCTAGAGGCATGTTTATAACAAGGAATTGTGAAGAAGTATATAATTTGGCATCAATCCTATATATCATTCCAAACAGGACAAGGATGAAGTGAGAGAGTTAGTCTTGAAGGAGAGAGATATTCTTGAATAATGTTATCGAATGCAATTGGGTTAAGATATCATCAAGGGTTGTCATTTTAAGTTCAGTTATTATTTTTGGTTTAATATTGTTGTTGTTTTGTTTTTTGAACACATGAATCACGATGGGATGCATGTGTCCAAAGGGGGGAAGTGTCACGATCGTCTTCAAAATGAACGGACCAAAGCGCAGCGTTTGTAGCGAACATGTCGACTTTATAAAATAAAGCAACCACGAAAAATAACAAAACCAAATGACGATACGTGAAGTCCAAAAATTACAAATACTGAATACGGAACATGGAACACTGGAACAAAAACCCACAAAACAAGGAGAAACCACACAGTACATATATGGCTCCCAATCAGAGATAACGAGCCGACAGCTGACACTCGTTACCTCCGATTGGGAGTCACATGACTAATCACCACTAAACACAAACAAAATGAAACTCACCCATCCCCAACACCACCAAATGAAATACACCCTGGCTCTAACACACAGTCCCGGAGCCAGAGTGTGACAGTACCCCCCCCTAAAGGCGCGGACTGCGACCGCGCCTCAACTAGGGCTAACCAAGGGAGGGCTGGGTGGGCATACCTCTTCGGCGGTGGTTCAGGCTCTGGTCGTGATCCCCACTCCACCATAGTCACTACCCGCTTTTGTAGCCTCCTCCACCTGACCACCCTCCAAATTAACCCCACCGGATTAAGGGGCAGCACCGGACTGAATGGCGGATCCTGGCTGGCTGGCTCTGGCGGATCCTGGCTGGCGGGCGGATCCCGGCTGGACGGCTCTGGCGGATCCCGGCCGGACGGCTCTGGCGGATCCCGGCCGGACGGCTCTGGCGGATCCCGGCCGGACGGCTCTGGCGGATCCCGGCCGGACGGCTCTGGCGAATCCCGGCCGGACGGCTCTGGCGGATCCCGGCCGGACGGCTCTGGCGGATCACGGCTGGGCGGCTCTGGCGGATCCGGCTGGGCGGCTCTGGGGATCTCGGCTGGACGGCTCTGGCGGATCCCGGCTGGACGGCTCTGGCGGATCTCGCTGGGCGGCTCTGGCGGATCCCGGCTGGACGGCTCTGGCGGATCCCGGCTGGACGGCTCTGGCGGATCCCGCTGGGCGGCTCTGGCGGATCCCGGCTGGGCGGCTCTGGCGGATCCCGGCTGGGCGGTCTGGCGGATCCCGGCTGGCGGCTCTGGCGGATCCCGGCTGGGCCGGCTCTGGCGGATCCCGGCTGGGCGGCTCTGGCGGATCCCGGCTGGGCGGCTCTGGCGGATCACGGCTGGGCGGCTCTGGCGGATCCCGGCTGGGCGGCTCTGGCGGATCTCGGCTGGACGGCTCTGGCGGATCTCGGCTGGACGGCTCTGGCGGATCCTGGCTGGACGGCTCTGGTGGATCCCGGCTGGACGGCTCTGGAAGATCCTGGCTGGCTGACGGATCTGGCTGCTCCTGGCTAGCTGACGGATCTGGCTGCTCATGGCTGGCTGACGGATCTGGCTGCTCATGGCTGGCTGACGGATCTGGCTGCTCGCGGCTGGCTGGCGGATCTGGCTGCTCATGGCTGGCTGACGGATCTGGCTGCTCGTGGCTGGCTGACGGATCTGGCTGCTCGTGGCTGGCTGCGGATCTGGCTGCTCATGGCTGGCTGACGGATCTGGCTGCTCATGGCTAGCTAGCGGATCTGGCTGCTCATGGCCGGCTGACGGATCTGGCTGCTCATGGCTAGCTCGACGGATCTGGCTGCTCATGGCTGGCTGACGGATCTGGCTGCTCGGCTGGCTGACGGATCTGGCTGCTCATGGCTGGCTGACGGATCTGGCTGCTCATGGCTGGCTGACGGATCTGGCTGCTCATGGCTGGCTGAAGGCTCTGGCTGATCCTGTCTGGCGGAAGGCTCTGGCTGATCCTGTCTGGCAGAAGGCTCTGGCTGATCCTGTCTGGCAGAAGGCTCTGGCTGATCCTGTCTGGCAGAAGGCTCTGGCTGATCCTGTCTGGCAGAAGGCTCTGGCTGATCCTGTCTGGCGGAAGGCTCTGGCTGATCCTGTCTGGCGGAAGGCTCTAGCGGCTCCGGTCTGGCGGACGGCTTTGCAGGCTTTGGGCAGACGGGCAGTTCAGGCCCCGTTGGGCAGACGGCAGACTCTGGCCGTCTGAGGCGCACCGTAGGCCTGGTGCGTGGTGCCGGAACTGGAGGTACCGGGCTGAGGACACGCATCTCAGGGCTAGTGCGGGGAGAAACAACAGGGCATGCTGGACCCTGGGGACGCACATACGGCCTAGTGCGTGGTGCCGGAACTGGTGGTCCCGGGCTGAGGACACGCATCTCAGGGCTAGTGCGGGGAGTAGCAACAGGGCATGCTGGACCCTGGGGACGCACAGACGGCCTAGTACGTGGTGCCGGAACTGGTGGTCCCTGGCTGAGGACACGCATCTCAGGGCTAGTGCGGGGAGCAGCAACAGGACGCACAGGACTCTGGGGACACACAGGAGGCTTGGTGCGAATAGCAGGAACGGGCTGGACCAGGCTGGCGACTCGCACCCCTGGTTTGGTGCGAGTGGCAGGAACAGGCCGGGCCGGGCTGGCGACGCATACCGTAGGCTTCGTACGTGGCACAGGAACCGGCCGGGCTGGGCTGGCGACGCTCACCGTAGGTTTCCTACGTGGCGCAGGAACAGGCCGAGCTGGGCTGGCGACGCACACCGTAGGCTTCCTACGTGGCGCAGGGACAGGCCGGGCTGGGCTGGCGACGACACCGTAGGGCTTCCTACGTGGCGCAGGAACAGGCCGGGCTGGGCTGGCGACGCACACCGTGGGCTTGACGCGTGGAGTAGACACAGGCCGGTCCGTACTGGGAACACACACCACTGGCCTTAACCGGGGGCTCAGGAACGGGCCGGACCGGACTGGTAACACACTTCAGTCTCTCACGCCGTGCCACAACAACTTCCCTCCCTCTACTCGCCAATGGCTCCCAGTACTCCGATAGCCTTCTCTCCACGTCTACCTGTGGCAGCCTCCTGCTGCCCAGCTGTCTAAGCCATGTGCCCCCCAAAAAATTTTTGGGGTTGCCTCTCGTCCTTCCGAGCGTTGGCTCTGCCGGCGCCGTTGCTCCTCTCTCCGTCGCCTCTCTCTGTTTCGCTCCATGGACGGCGATCCATGCCATCCAGGATTTCTTCCCACGTCCAGGACCCTTTTCCGTCCAAAAGCTCCTCCCATGTCCAGACCTTTGGAGCTGGGTATAAATCCTGTGTAGGTGGATCCTGTTGCCGCTTGACACGCCGCTTGGTCCTCTTATGGTGGGTTTTTCTGTCACGATCGTCTTCAAAATGAACGGACCAAAGCGCAGCGTTTGTAGCGAACATGTCGACTTTATAAAATAAAGCAACCACGAAAAATAACAAAACCAAATGACGATACGTGAAGTCCAAAAATTACAAATACTGAATACGGAACATGGAACACTGGAACAAAAACCCACAAAACAAGGAGAAACCACACAGTACATATATGGCTCCCAATCAGAGATAACGAGCCGACAGCTGACACTCGTTACCTCCGATTGGGAGTCACATGACTAATCACCACTAAACACAAACAAAATGAAACTCACCCATCCCCAACACCACCAAATGAAATACACCCTGGCTCTAACACACAGTCCCGGAGCCAGAGTGTGACAGGAAGTTGTTAACGGTTTTAATGTTTTTTGGGGTTTTGGGCTTACAGGGGTTTTAATGGTTTTAATGGTTGTGTGGTAAAATATGCAAATTGTATTAAGGATATGAGCAGTAGTAATAATGTGTTATGGGTTAGGTTAAATCTTTTTTTGTTTTTGTGATAGGAGGCAGGGTGTAGAGGAAATGAAATGAGTGGACTACAACAAGCTGCAAGGAGGTGCGCTTCATAATCTCAAGGCTTCTCTTGACGGATGAGAGGACATGAGTAGCATACTGTGTCTCACCTAACCTAACAATGTTCTTAAGATTTTCTTTTCATGGGGTGAAGATAACTCTGGCCAACTGAGTAGGAGAATCTGAGCATTTTCTGCGCCCTGGAGACTGTGTGATGGTAAAAGTGGGAGAGATAGATACTTAGATCCATGTTTTCCCACTGTAGGAGTGTTCCAACCCCAGAAGAGGAAGACGGCCTCAGCCATTGGGTAGCATTGTTATCTTTTGTGTGTGTCTGTGCTTGTGTGTCCTTGCAGCAGTAACTCAGAGCTTCCCTATGGGTAGGCTGATAGAAGGACACTCATCGCAGACCGATGTCGATAGATTGAGAGAGACTCTGGATGATCCGGAGACCCTAGTGACAGGAGAAGGTTAACAGCTAAAGGTGACCATACATCGTCGTCCAGGTTACACCAACGGCGGTACGGATAGAGGGGAGCGTGACCTGGTATCATCTAAACCATTGTACCAGAGTGAGGGAACCGATGACTGAGAGATGAGAGAGCTGAGGATGCTGCCGAGAATCAGATGGAGGAGGATGGCAATTACTGATGAGCTACGTGTTCTTGCTGATTCCCTCGGCGGAGGGGCAGATCTTCGAGACTTTCGAGACCTTCGAGACCTTCGAGACCTTCTAGATCTTTGAGATATTCCAGACATTCAAGACGCACCTGATATCCCCATCATTGATTTCTCTGCCCTTGACTAGTTCCCTGAGAATAAGGGGAATGGGGTACTGATAATAGTAGAGAGCAGAAGAACAAGACATAGAAGGGATATAGACAGGATTAGAATGTATATTCCTGCACAGGCAGGAACCATAACTAAAATACAGGAAGGGATCACTATTAAAATACAAGGGTTAACTGGTTATTGGTGTGGGAGGAAACCACCACAATGATTATGGGGAAATCACATGACTTTAAAATAATAAAAGAAAATGACAGATGGATCATAGACATAAGGATAACAGTTCAAGACTTAGATAAACCATTTGATGTAGTACTTAGTGTTAGAGTTCCAGGGGAAAGTGTTGTTGGAGTAGTTATTCCTTGGGAAAGTGCACTAAACCCTGTACATGTTAGAGCCATACCAAATACAGAAGAAAGGGAATGGAAGGAGCCGTTAAACAATGATTGGTATAGATGATTACAATACATTACACAAAAATTAAATAAGGAAAATAGTCTAATATGCACCGCATCTCCGTTTTAAAGAATTAACAGTAGTTCAAAATCTTTTCACAGTTACCAGGACTGTGCTATGATTCAATCACAACGTTTGTCATATTTAGGAAACCCTAAATATAAACAATTGTATAATTACCCAGGACGGGGAGAGAAGGGTAAGCAATTAGTGGTTAGAATAGGAGCAAGGAAAAGGGAAACGCCAGAGTAATGTCAAATAGACCATGAGCAAATTATATAGGATTGGTACAATAAAACAATTGGGTTATAGAAGTTGGAAGAATTCAAGGGAGATTGTGAAATTATGTGGCATTTATACAGATAGCCTTTGGAATGCAGGGAAAAAATCTATCAGGCAGCAGGATCATGTATTAGAAATGTGTATTAAGATTGAGTGGTGAAATATAATGATATTTGTCATATAGTCAATGTTAATAGGGATGTTTTGGATTGGAAATTAACTCAACTGAACTGTTATGATCTGTCCTTTCCAGAGGTTGCTGCGGATGGTGTCGTAATGCAAAAACAGAGATAATTCGATCCAGAACCTCAATAAAAACCAAACACCCTCTACCCGGCTGAAGAGGAGCAAACAAAGGCGTTGAAGACGTCCCTGTCCGGCACCACCTGGATCAGAAACCATTTACATTTACATTTTAGTCATTTAGCAGACGCTCTTATCCAGAGCGACTTACAGTTAGTGAATAGATCTTTTTTTTTTTTTTATACTGGCCCTGCGTGGGAATCAAACCCACAACCCTGGCTTTGCAAACGCCATGCTCTATCAACTGAGCTACATCCCTGCCGGCCATTCCCTCCCCTACCCTGGACGACGCTGGGCCAATTGTGCGCCGCCCATGAGTCTCCCGGTCGCGGCCGGCTGCGACAGAGCCTGGATCAGACCTGAATCAGAACCAGACCTGAATCAGAACCAGACCTGAATCAGAACCAGACCTGGATCAGAACCAGACCTGGATCAGAACCAGACCTGGATCAGAACCAGACCTGAATCAGAACCAGACCTGGATCAGAACCAGACCTGGATCAGAACCAGACCTGGATCAGAACCAGCATCCAATCAAAGCAATACATTACCTTCTCCTTTATGCCTTTTCTCTCAATAAGGTGACAGGAGTCCATGTGGAGTGAGCAGGAAGAGAGAGATCTATTCAAATACAACATTTCTCATAGTTTGGGTATACTGGTTGGCAAAATGGACGAAACAGAATAAAGGTGGAGGTGGGGGCGGCTCAGGTGTGACATTGGAATTGGGGCATTGCCATTGGGCAATCCAAGATGAACTATGAAGCTATCTGAAGAACATAATGAAGACGCCAGAAGATTGAGTGCCGGTAGAGGAAGGGAGTGTTAGTGGAGGTAGTATGTTGAATTGAGGAGGTGTTATACACTACTAAATTTATAGTAATTTAGACTAGGAATGCATTAAGATACTGATCTGTTGTAATTCTCGTTATGAGGAAGGTAATGCTAGAATTATGATAATATAACTATACAGCCAGTGTCAATATGTGCCAAGGGGGAGGGGGGGGGGGGTGGTTTGTGCATGTTTCAAGGATTTAGGGCCTTGTCATGGTTAAACTAAACATGAGTGTGTGTGTGTGCAAGACAGGGGAGTGAGTGATTGGTTGGAGTACTATGTGCATAATAAAAGTCGAGTTTAGCCGCCCTCAGAGACAAAGGAAGTGGGCGGAGCAATAAAAAGAGCGGGAAACTGAAGAGGGGACTAAATAAACTGGAGAGAGAGAGTAAGAGGGGGTGCCAATCTGCAGATTGACCTGGCTTTGTTGAATTAAAAATAAAGTCATTCTTGATGCAACAAAAACTCTGTAAGACCTTTGATTTTTAATAAAGTATAGAGGTTATTTTCCACAACACGGGTTTTCAAAATTCTATCATATCACGCAATTATACAATCTCTAAAATGGTCATATATATATTTGTAATACAGACCATCTCTAAATAACCAGACCAGCTATATTGAACTGATTCCAGAAGCAGACCCAAAACAACACCGGAGGAGAGGTACCCGGAGCGTTCTTCGTCCGACTTAGGAGGCGTGCACACCACCCCACCGCTTCCGAGTATATTACTCGCTAATGTTCAGTCTCTGGATAATAAAGTTGACGAGCTCAGGGCGAGGGTTGCTTTCCAGAGAGATGTCAGGGATTGTAACATACTCTGTTTTCACGGAAACATGTCTCTCTCTGGATATACTGTCCGAGTCGGTCCAGCCAGTTGGGTTTTCAGTTCATCGCGCAAACAGGAATAAATAACTCTCCGGGAAGCAGAATGGCAGAGGTATATGTTTTATGATTAACGACTGATGGTGTAATTGTGATAACATACAGGAACTCAAGTCCTTTTGTTCACCTGACCTAGAATACCTCACAATCAAATGCCGACTGTATTATCTCCCAAGATAATTTTCTTTGGTTAAAGTCACGGCTGTGTATATCCCCCCTCAAGCCAATACCACGACGGCCCTCAAAGAACTTCACTGGGCTTTATGCAAACTGGAAACCACATATCCTGAGGCTGCATTTATTGTAGGCAGAGATTTTAACAAAGCAAATTTGAGGAAAAGGCCACCGAAGTTCAATCCACACATCGACTGTAGTACTCGCGCTGCTAAAACACTCGACCACTGCTACTCCAACTTCCGGGATGCATACAAAGCCCTCCCCTGCCCTCCTTTCGGCAAATCTGACCACCACACCATTTTGCTCCTCCCTTTCTTTAGGCAGAAACTCAAACAGGAAGTACCCGTGCTAAGGACTATTCAAAGCTGGTCTGACCAATCGGAACCCACACTTCAAGATTTTTTTGATCACGCGGACTGGGATATGTTCCGGGTTGCTTCAGAGAATAATATCGACGTATATACTGATACGGTGACTGAGTTTATCAGGAAGTGTATAGGAGATGTTGTACCCACTGTGACTATTAAAACCTACCCCAACCAGAAACCGTGGATAGATGGCAGCATTCGCGCAAAACTGAAAACATTTAACCATGGCAAGGTGACTGGGAATATAGCAGAATACAATCAGTGTAGTTATTCCCTCCGCAAGGCAATCAAACAGGCAAAACGTCAATATCGAGACAAAGTGGAGTCGCAATTCAACGGCTCAGACATGAGACGTATGTGACAGGGTCTTCAGACAATCACGGACTACAAAAGGAAAACCAGCCACGTCTCGGACACCGACGTCTTGCTTCCGGACAAGCTAAACACCTTCTTCACCCACTTTGAGGATATTACAGTGCCATCGACACGGCCCGCTACCAAGAACTGTGGGATCTCCTTCTCCGTGGCCGACGTGAGTAAGACATTTAAGCGTGTTAACCCTCGCAAGGCTGCCGGCCCAGACGGCATCCCTAGCCGCGTCCTCAGAGCATGTGCAGACCAGCTGGCTGGTGTGTTTACGGACATATTCAATCTCTCCCTATCCCAGTCTGCTGTCCCCACTTGCTTCAAGATGGCCACCATTATCCCTGTACCCAAGAAAGCAAAGGTAACTGAACTAAATGACTATCGCCCTGTAGCACTCATCTCTGTCATCATGAAGTGCTTTGAGAGACTAGTCAAAGATCATATCACCTCTACCTTACCTGACACCCTAGACCCACTTCAATTTGCTTAACGCCCCAATAGATCCACAGACGATGCAATCGCCATCACACTGCACACTGCCCTATCCCATCTGGACAAGAGGAATACCTATGTAAGAATGCTGTTCATTGACTGTAGCTCAGCATTCAACACCATAGTACCCTCCAAGCTCATCATTTATGCTCGACGCCCCGGGTCTGAACCCCGCCCTGTGCAACTGGGTCCTGGACACCACCCCAGGTGGTGAAGGTAGGAAACAACACCTCCACTTCGCTGATCCTCAACACTGGGGCCCCACAAGGGTGCGTGCTCAGCCCCCTCCTGTACTCCCTGTTCACCCATGACTGTGTGGCCGCGCACGCCTCCAACTCAATCATCAAGTTTGCAGACCACACAACAGTAGTAGTCTTGATTACCAACAATGACGAGACCGCCTACAGGGAGGAGGTGAGGGCTCCTGCACCGGGGGCAAACTACCAGCCCTCCAGGACACCTACAGCACCCGATGTCACAGGAAGGCCAAAAAGATAATCAAGGACAACAACCACCCGAGCCACTGCCTGTTCCCCCCTGCTATCATCTAGAAGGCGAGATCAGTACAGGTGCATCAAAGCCGGGACCGAGAGACTGAAAAACAGCTTCTATCTCAAGGCCATCAGACTGTTAAATAGCCTTCACTAGCACATTAGAGGCTGCTGCCTATATACAGAGACTATAAATCACTGGTCACTTTAATAAATGGAACACTAGTCACTTTAATAATGTTTACATATCTTGCATTACATTACATTTACATTTTAGTCATTTAGCAGACGCTCTTATCCAGAGCGACTTACAGGAGCAATTAGGGTTAAGTGCCTTGCTCAAGGGCATATTTACGTCATTTAGCAGACGCTCTTATCCAGAACGACTCACAAATTGGTGCATTCACCCTATAGCCAGTGGGGAAAACCACTTTACAATTTTTTTTTTTTTTGGGGGTAGAAGGATTACTTTATCCTATCCCAGGTAATCCTTAAAGAGGTGGGGTTTCAAATGTCTCCGGAAGGTGGTGAGTGACTCCGCTGTCCTGGCGTCGTGAGGGAGCTTGTTCCACCATTGGGGTGCCAGAGCAGCGAACAGTTTTGACTGGGCTGAGCGGGAACTATGCTTCCGCAGAGGAAGGGAGCCAGCAGGCCAGAGGTGGATGAACGCAATGCCCTCGTTTGGGTGTAGGGACTGATCAGAGCCCGAAGGTACAGAGGTGCCGTTCCCCTCACTGCTCCATAGGCAAGCACCATGGTCTTGTAACGGATGCGAGCTTCAACTGGAAGCCAGTGGAGTGTGCGGAGGAGGGGGGTGACGTGAGAGAACTTGGGAAGGTTGAACACCAGACGGGCTGCGGCATTCTGGATGAGTTGTAGGGGTTTAATGGCACAGGCAGGGAGGCCAGCCAACAGCGAGTTGCAGTAGTCCAGACGGGAGATGACAAGTGCCTGGATAGGACCTGTGCCGCTTCCTGTGTAAGGCAGGGTCGTACTCTCCGAATGTTGTAGAGCATGAACCTGCAGGAGCGGGTCACCACCTTGATGTTAGCGGAGAACGACAGGGTGTTGTCCAGGGTCACGCCAAGGCTCTTCGCACTCTGGGAGGAGGGCACAACGGAGTTGTCAACCGTGATGGCGAGATCATGGAACGGGCAGTCCTTCCCCGGGAGGAAGAGCAGCTCCGTCTTGCCAGGGTTCAGCTTGAGGTGGTGATCCGTCATCCATACTGATATGGTGGTGAGAGCACGTGGTGCGGAGACAGCTTCTCGCCACGCCACTTGGTAGGAGCGACCGGTCAGGTAGGACGCCATCCAGGAGTGAGCCGCGCCGGAGATGCCCAGCTCGGAGAGGGTGGAGAGGAGGATCTGATGGTTCACAGTATCAAAGGCAGCAGACAGGTCTAGAAAGACAAGAGCAGAGGAGAGAGAGTTAGCTTTAGCAGTGCGGAGAGCCTCCGTGACACAGAGAAGAGCAGTCTCAGTTGAATGACCAGTCCTGAAACCTGACTGGTTTGGATCAAGAAGGTCATTCTGAGAGAGATAGCAAGAGAGTTGGCTAAAGACGGCACGCTCAATAGTTTTGGAAAGAAAAGAAAGAAGGGATACTGGTCTGTAGTTGTTGACATCAGTGGGATCGAGTGTTGGTTTTTTGAGAAGGGGAGCGACTCTCGCTCTCTTGAAGACGGAAGGGACATGGCCAGCGGTCAAGGATGAGTTGATCAGCGAGGTGAGGTAGGGGAGAAGGTCACCGGAGATGGTCTGGAGAAGAGAGGAGGGGATGGGGTCAAGCGGGCAGGTTGTTGGGCGGCCTGCAGTCACAAGTCGCAGGATTTTATCTGGAGAGAGAGGGGAGAAAGAAGTCAAAGCATAGGGTAGGGCAGTGTGAGTAGGACCAGCAGTGTCATTAGACTTAACAAACGAGGATCGGAGGGGGGATTCAGCAGGGGAGGAAAAAAGTGGCAAAGAGCTTCCTAGGGTTAGAGGCAGATGCTTGGAATTTAGAGTGGTAGAAAGTGGCCTTAGCAGCAGAAACAGATGAAGAAAATGTAGAGAGGAGGGAGTGAAAAGATGCCAGGTTGGCAGGGAGTTTAGTTTTCTTCCATTTCCGCTCAGCTGCCCGGAACTCTGTTCTGTGAGCTCGCAATGAGTCATCAAGCCAAGGAGCTGGAGGGGGAGGACCCGAGCCGGCCGGGAGGATAGGGGACACAGAGAGTCAAAGGATGCAGAAAGGGGAGGAGAGGAGGGTTGAGGAGGCAGAATCAGGAGATTGGAGGGAGAAGGATTGAGCAGAGGGAAGAGATGATAGGATGGAAGAGGAGAGTAGTGGGAGAGAGAGAGCGAAGGTTGCGGCGGCGCATTACCATCTGTGTAGGGGCAGAGTGAGTAGTGTGGGAGGAGAGCGAGAGAGAAAAGGAAACAAAGTAGTGGTCGGAGACATGGAGGGGAGTTGCAGTGAGATTAGTAGAAGAGCAGCATCTAGTAAAGATGAGGTCAAGCGTATTGCCTGCCTTGTGAGTAGGGGGGACGGTGAGAGGGTGAGGTCAAAAGAGGAGAGGAGGGAAAGAAGGAGGCAGAGAGAAATGAGTCAAATGTATACATAGGGAGGTTGAAATCCCCCAAAACTGTGAGGGGTGAGCCATCCTCAGGAAAGGAACTTATCAAGGCGTCAAGCTCATTGATGAACTCTCCAAGGGAACCTGGAGGGCGATAGATGACAAGGATATTAAGCTTAAATGGGCTAGTGACTGTGACAGCATGGAATTCAAATGAGGAGATCGACAGATGGGTTAGGGGAAAAATTGAGAATGTCCACTTGGGAGAGATGAGGATTCCTGTGCCACCACCCCTCTGACCAGATGCTCTCGGGGTATGCGAGAACACATGGTCAGACGAGGAGAGAGCAGTAGGAGTAGCAGTGTTTTCAGTGGTAATCAATGTTTCCGTCAGCGCCAGGAAGTCGAGGGACTGGAGGTTAGCATAGGCTGGGATGAAGTCAGCTTTGTTGGCAGCAGAACGGCAGTTCCAGAGGCTGCCTGAGACCTGGAACTCCAGGTGTGGGGTGCGTGCAGGGACCACCAGGTTAGAGAGGCAGCAGCCACGCGGTGTGGGGCGTTTGTGTAGCCTGTGCAGAGAGGAGAGAACAGGGATAGGCAGAGGCATAGTTGACAGGCTGTAGCAAATGGCTACAATAATGCAGAGGAGATCGGAATGAAATGAGCTAAACATCAGGGAGAGGAGAGAGAGCAGGGCCCTCTCACCAAAAACTTCTACCTCAGAAACTATAATTGTTTCACTGAACCACCCGAACAAAAACTCTACCAACTTCCACCTTTAGAAATTAGAATTGTTGTGAACCACAGCGGTTCAATGTTTAAAGGAATATACTCAACCCACTTTATTCAGCTAGCTAACTATGACACCATAGCTAACTAGCATGCTAGCATCCAATAACACACAGTTTAGCACCAATACTTGGTTACAACAAACTACCAAGAGTGTGTTAACACACTAAACAGATAATTCATGTCCGTGTCTAGTTCCTTTCATAACGCAGCAAAAATTAAACGTTGGCTGCTGGCACATTAACATTGGAAACAACTCTCCACCGTTGCACTAAACAGATAATTACCAATAAACGTTACCAGTAGCTACCCGCTAGCTAGCTAGCCTCGTGCTTCGCCGTGCTCAGCCGTAAACAATACTTACCTACAATAATTACCTACGGAAACCTACAATAACTACCTAAATAACTACCTAAATAAACTACCTACAACTACCTACCTACGATCTAAATACATGGTTTAAGCTTTACTCAACACCATATGAGAAGCCAAGCTTACCTCCTGCTAGAGAAAACACAACCTCTCCCAACGAAGCTCCCAAGACAACATTACTCATCTCATATGTATATACTGTATTCTATACTATTCTACGGTATCTTAGTCACTTTAATAATGTTTACATATCTTGCATTACTCATCTCATATGTATATACTGTATTCTATACTATTCTACTGTACCTTAGTCCATGCCGCTCTGTCATTGCTCGTCCATATATTTATTTATATATTCTTAATTAATTCCTTACTAGTTTTGTGTGTATTGGGTATATGTTGTGGAATTGTTAGATATGACTTGTTAGCTATTACTGCACTGTCGGAGCTAGAAGCACAAGCATTTCACTACACCCGCAATAACATTACTGCACCGGTACCCCCCCTGTATATACAGCCTCCCTACTGTTATCACCAACTATAACATCTGCTAAACACATGTTGTTACCAATAACATTACTGCACCGGTACCCCCCTGTATATATAGCCTCCCTACTGTTATCACTCGCTATAACATCTGCTAAACACATGTTGTTACCAATAACATTACTGTACCGGTACCCCCTGTATATATAGCCTCCCTACTGTTATCACTCGCTATAACATCTGCTAAACACATGTTGTTACCAATAACATTACTGTACCGGTACCCCCCCTGTATATATAGCCTCCCTACTGTTATCACCCACTATAACATCTGCTAAACACATGTTGTTACCAATAACATTACTGTACCGGTACCCCCCTGTATATATAGCCTCCCTACTGTTATCACCCGCTATAACATCTGCTAAACACATGTTGTTACCAATAACATTACTGTACCGGTACCCCCCTGTATATATAGCCTCCCTACTGTTATCACCCGCTATAACATCTGCTAAACACATGTTGTTACCAATAACATTACTGTACCGGTACCCCCCTGTATATATAGCCTCCCTACTGTTATTACCCGCTATAACATCTGCTAAACACATGTTGTTACCAATAACATTACTGTACCGGTACCCCCCTGTATATATAGCCTCCCTACTGTTATCACCCGCTATAACATCTGCTAAACACATGTTGTTACCAATAACATTACTGTACCGGTACCCCCTGTATATATAGCCTCCCTACTGTTATCACCCGCTATAACATCTGCTAAACACATGTTGTTACCAATAACATTACTGTACCGGTACCCCCCTGTATATATAGCCTCCCCTACTGTTATCACCCGCTATAACATCTGCTAAACACATGTTGTTACCAATAACATTACTGTACCGGTACCCCCCTGTATATATAGCCTCCCTACTGTTATCACCTGCTATAACATCTGCTAAACACATGTTGTTACCAATAACATTACTGTACCGGTACCCCCTGTATATATAGCCTCCCTACTGTTATCACCCGCTATAACATCTGCTAAACACATGTTGTTACCAATAACATTACTGTACCGGTACCCCCTGTATATATAGCCTCCCTACTGTTATCACCCGCTATAACATCTGCTAAACACATGTTGTTACCAATAACATTACTGTACCGGTACCCCCCTGTATATATAGCCTCCCTACTGTTATTTTATTTTACTTCTGCTATTTTTTTCTCAACACTTTTTTTTGTTGTGGTTTTATTTTACTTTTTTATTAAGAAATAAATGCGTTGTTGGTTAAGGACTGTAAGTAAGCATTTCACTGTAATGTCTGCACCTGTTGTATTCGGCGCATGTGGCCAATAAAATTTGATTTGATTTGATCTGTTGAAGACGTGTATGTGACCAATACCATTTGATTTGATTTGATTTGAAATAACGGACCAGCTCTAAAATAAGTGGTGGGAAAAAATATGTTTGCACTCCCTCAGTGGACACCCCCCCTATTTTAATTAGCTCCATGGCTCAGTGGACACACCCCCTATTTTAATTAGCTCCATGGCTCAGTGGACACACCCCCTATTGGGGGGCTCCTTGGCGATGGGAAGCCCGGACCTGACACAGGCTTCAAACAGCCTCACCGCCCTGGATCCAGAGTTTCTGGTACCTTCATCCCTGGGGTCACCGCCCTGGATCCAGAGTTTTCTGGTGACTTCATCCCTGGGGTCACCGCCCTGGATCCAGAGTTCCTGGTACCTTCATCCCTGGGGTCACCGCCCTGGATCCAGAGTTTGTGGTGACTTCATCCCTGGGGTCACCGCCCTGGATCCAGAGTTTTCTGGTTACTTCATCCCTGGGGTCACCGCCCTGGATCCAGAGTTTGTGGTGACTTCATCCCTGGGGTCACCGCCCTGGATCCAGAGTTTCTGGTGACTTCATCCCTGGGGTCACCGCCCTGGATCCAGAGTTTCTGGTACCTTCATCCCTGGGGTCACCGCCCTGGATCCAGAGTTTGTGGTGACTTCATCCCTGGGGGTCACCGCCCTGGATCCAGAGTTTCTGGTACCTTCATCCCTGGGGTCACCGCCCTGGATCCAGAGTTTCTGGTACCTTCATCCCTGGGGTCACCGCCCTGGATCCAGAGTTTGTGGTGACTTCATCCCTGGGGTCACCGCCCTGGATCCAGAGTTTCTGGTACTTTCATCCCTGGGGTCACCGCCCTGGATCCAGAGTTTCTGGTACCTTCATCCCTGGGGTCACCGCCCTGGATCCAGAGTTTGTGGTGACTTCATCCCTGGGGTCACCGCCCTGGATCCAGAGTTTGTGGTGCCCATCCATCTGTTGGGTTGGTAGGATGTGGAAAGACCCACCACATTGGTTAGTATTGACTGTAGTGGACACATCTGTTGGGTTGGTAGGATGTGGAAAGAAGTAGGTTTTAAATTCATACTTATTACGAATCTGCACAAGTCTGAAAATAATATTATTATTTAATGAAAGAAATGAAAAAATAATCACTTTTAGTCTGGAAATAAAATAAACGTTTCTCTCAACTGCGATACCCACTCCAGTCAGTAGATGGCGATGTGTGTCTTTCAGGCGATGCTGCTAGTGTGACGTATAATCTAGTGGACGGAACGTTTCTTCAACAACGACGAGTCAGCCACCTCGGTAGCTTGCTAGCCAACATGGCCGAAACGTTAAAGCTGATCAGACTGTTTCAGTGTATATTTGCCTCTGAATTTTAAACACACTAATGTCGTATAGCTAGTTTCCGCATTTAATGTCATATTTACGGTGTTTAGTCAGGTAACGGTAGCTGGCTGTCATAAATTAGCCACTAGTCTAGTCGCTAACTTGCTAGCTAGCTAACATCGTCGACCATGAGCTCACTAAGCTACTCTCCTCCTGCTAAAGAAGAGGAGGTCTGCTGGACGGAGAAAGAAGCTCTAGTGAAAGAGGAGGAGGAAGAGGGTCTGTGGCTGAACGTTGTCGTGAAAGAGGAGAAGGAAGAGGAGGTTGTCACAGTAACAAAAGAAGAGGAGGGTGGTGAGACTGTTACAGTGAAAGATGAAGAGAATAAAGACGAGGCTTTTTTTGGAGTGAAGGAGGGAGAGGTAACTGTCACGTTGAAGGAGGAGGAGGAAGAAGAAGAGGAGGAGGAGGAGGAGGGGGAAGAAGAGGAGGAGGGGGAAGAAGAGGAGGAGGAGGAGGAGGAGGAGACGGAAGATCTGATTAACAACAGTAAGTAACGTTACTGTCTTGGAAGGAGCAGTTGTTGAACGGATGCGTGTTTTTTTTAAAATGATGTTCTGAGCTTAAATATGTCGTTTTTTAAATGTAGGAATTGATAAAGCTACTCTGTAAGATGTGTATACCATCAACAAGCTGGCCAACAACAAAACGTTATTTGCACAACTTAAATGTCTCATAGACTTGCCCTCATCAATACTGCAATCCCATTGTACTACTCTGGAGGGGGATTCCTAGTCCAATATTGACTGCGGTCAAGTGATGCGACACTCGCAAAACGCGGTCAAGCCATCTACCCTTCAGTTTCTTCCTGAATTTGCGTGCGCGAATACACTTTACAGAAATTGCGTTTTTCCGGTAGGGAAATTGAGTTGGATGGACTCTAATTCACAGAAAAAGTCGAGACGATAGCTACATTCAATCTTCCATAATAAAAATGATACCAAATCATTTATTTTCATATTTCGCGTGATAAAAAATGACTTTGTCATGGGTAGAGTGAGGCTGCAGTATCCTATCAGTGTGCTGTTTAAGCAAATGTTAAATAGTTAAAGCAAAATGTGTTTACAGTCATGACATACACTATATATACAAAAGTATGTGGACACCCCTTGAAATTAGTGGATTCGGCTATTTCAGCCACACCTGTTGCTAACAGGTGTATAAAATCGAGCACACCGCCATGCAATCTCCATAGACAAACATTGGCAGTAGAATGACCCTTACTGAAGAGCTCAGTGTCTTTCAACGTGGCACCGTCATAGGATGCCACCTTTCCAACTAGTCAGTACGTCAAAGTTCTGCCCTGCTAGAGCTGCCCCGGTCAACTGGAAGTGCTGTTATTGTGAAGTGGAAACATCTAGAAGCAACAACGGCTCAGCCACGAAGTAGTAGGGCCACACATGCTCACAGAACGGGACCCGCTGAAGCACGTAGCGAGTGGAAATCCTCGGTTGCAACACTCACTACCGGGTTCAAAACTGCCTCTTGAAGCAACGTCAGCACCAGAGCTGTTCGTCGGGATCTTCATGAAATGGGTTTCCACGGCCGAGCAGCCGCACACAAGCCTAAGGTTTGCGAAGCTACACAGACATAGACATTTTGTGCTTCCAACTTTGTGGCAACAATTTTGGGAAGGCCTTTTCCTGTTTCAGCATGACAACGCCCCCGTGCACAAATCTAGGTCCATACAGAAATGGTTTGACGAGATCGGTGTGGAAGAACTTGACTGGCCTGCACAGAGCCCTGACCTCAACCCCATCGAACACCTTTGGGATGAATTGGAACGCTGACTGCGAGCCAGGCCTAATCGCCCAACATCAGTGCCCCGACCTCACTAATGCTCTTGTGGCTGAAAGGAAGCAAGTCCC